>NC_086014.1:10355748-10520748 GCF_030014385.1 Trichomycterus rosablanca | reverse complement strand
TCAAGACTGAGGAGGGTGATGGGACCGAACGGTTCTCCTGCAGGCGCTGAATTATCATTAACACACCCAGAATAAAGTGCTCCTCAATTAGTGGACTGACATTGGGGGAAGATAAAAAAAATAAAAAAAAATAAAAACCTTCGTCTCTCTCTCTCTCACTGTGTAATTACAATCATTTAGTTGTAATAACTGTACATTTATTTGTTTCGACTGTTTTAACACCACCATCCTGGTCATGGTGGGACCGGAGCCTCCCTTACTCATTTACACACTCACAATTTGCATCTATTAAGAACAGGCAGTAGTCAAAATAAACCCACATAAAGACAGAAGGAAGACGTGAAAGTCCTTACAGACAGTAACCGAAGGCTAAGATTAAACCCAGCTTAGCAGCACCCACTCTACCAAATGAGCCACCATGTCTCCCAGGGACCCAGCTTTTATCCTTAGACAAAATAATAAAATAATGATAATAATAATAATAACAATTAATATTATTATATTATAATAGTAATATTCTATATAATAGAATAAACATATTTTAGTATTATTATATTATATATTAGTAATATTTTTAATTATAATTAAATAACATAATATTTTCTTTTATTATATGTATATATCTATATATTATATTCTATATATTTTTTTAAATATTTATATATTTTATAATATATTTTATAGGGGTGAAGCAACAATTCAATGAGTTGAACATCTGAGTAAAATATGAGCAATAACATTATGTCAGAATCTGGGTTTAGTCCTTAGTCCAACCGAGATGCTACGGCATGATCTGAAAGTACGTTTTTATTTAGGCATCTGACAGATGCTTCTATTCAAAGTGGCTCACTCAAGGGCAGAACAGCTTAGCTATGGCGGGGCACAAACCCTCAACCTTTCGATCAAGGGTCCATCAGCTTAAGTGTTGAGCCACTGAAAAGGGCTGTCTTGAATTTCTTTTTTTTTTGGTGCATGTTATGCCGACAGGTTGTATCGCATAATTTGTGTGATGTCACTTCATTAGGAAAATGCCTTAATTAATTTATAAACTTAATTAATAAATTAAGTGTTTTAACTAACATTTAGCACAATTACCATAAGTTTATATGTTCAGGTACAGGCCCAAGGTTGTAGAAAATGCAGGACGGGTTCACCTTCGAGCTGATACTGAAGCTTGCAGCTGGACAGTGGTTCTCTGGCCAAATACATATAAGTCCCAATGAGTTGAGCATTGAAGGGTAGTCGAGAATCCGAGAATGATCTGCCTAAGTACCACCAAAGCTTCCATCTCTTTAACTCCTACCAGTTTAACAGAACAGCCAACCCTTCATGTGGAATTAATGACACGAAGGCAATTCATAAACGCACTGCTCACTGGAGACCAGACGGGCACGTGAGCAAAATACAAACCACGGTGCTTTCATTACGTAACACCCATGTGACCCATACCCATGTATCCTTTCCTAAACACTCCGCTTCCTTCCATATTGTGCTTTCTCCCAAAAGGCTCAAAAACTCCCTTTGTAATAAGATCATCGTGAGAACGTTTCAAAATAGACGACTGCGACACGCCAAGCTTAATTTGCATTTAGAGAACAGCAGCCAGCCTGATGAAACAGAAAAGCAACTGGAGTAAATAAAACAAATGAATCCGCCTTTTTCCTTCACATAAAAAAAACAATAAGAATTCAGAAATAGTGATTATCAAGCCTGTGGCTATTCTAGTCACTGGGAGCTGATAGGGGGTAAAAGACAACACCAGCTGAAAGTGGATTTTGAAAAATTCCTCGGCGCAGAGGGGGGGCGCGCTTCTAATGAGGCGGATCTTTAAGTACTGAATAATATATAATAAAAGTTGATAGTTCATTTAGTCTTTCGCTGCACTTCGGAGAGAAACGTTTACAAGTCATTACTTCTGACTTTCGCGATTTGAACAGTAAGTATTGAGGGATGCGTTTAATATTGGCTCGGAGGGAAGACGTAAAAAGAATACGCAGAGCAAGGGCGAAAGGACAAAACGCAGGACTGAATGCATTTTGAAGAAAACCATGGGCAACACACACGAGAACAGATTTGAATTCGTCATTGCTATAACTTTACACATTAAATATTTTGGAAACAATGCCACATACCCAGAAAAAAACTAGCTAGTCATATAACTATCCTATTTTCCTTTCTTATTTAACAATATCAACAGTCACGCAGAATTTCAGAGGTTTCAATCTAACCCAATGTCAATTCAGTGGTCTGGGCCAGTGTAAGCCATGATACTGATACTATTATTATTATTATTATTATTATTATTATTATATTAGGATTTTAACGCCATGTTTTACACTTTGGTTACATTCATGACAGCACATGTAGTTACTCATTACACAAGATTAATCAGTTCAAGTCTTTTTAAATGTCAAACACAGTCATGGACACTTTAGTATCTCCAATTGACCTCACTTGCACGTCTTTGGACTGTCGGAGGAAACCAGAGCTCCTGGAGTAAACCCACACAGACACGGGGTCGGGGAGAACATGCAAACTCCACACGGAAAGGACAGTTCCCCAGACCGCTTCACCTAGAAATCGAACTCGGGACCTTCTTGCTGTGAGGCGACAGTGCTACCCACCGAGCCACGATGTACTGATTTGAATCAGTGCAGGTGTCTTAATATCAACAAAACAGCAAACAGCACGTAAACGGGTACCAAATACATGCCTGTTAATATGGTAACTGATCCAACACGGTTGTTCAAAAACAGGCAGCTATTTTGCTCGCGCCTGGCTCAGGGCACAGCGTTCAAACTTCAGTATTTCGGCGCCTTGAGTAAAGAAGCAGAGATGTAATTTGGCGTCTTTGCTCCATCGCGCATGGTTAATGCCGCGCCAGCGTAAGAGCCTGCCAGGGGTCATGGGTTGCCATGGAAACATCAATTGTTACAGCCGAAAAAAGGCAAGATGATGAATAAAGAGATAAGAAAACACAGCTACTTGTTATCCATGCCAATCTGCTAAGTAATACGATGATTTTGCCCGAGGGTGAACGGATACCACGAGGGATTTTAACAGCTTTTTTCTTTTAACAAACACTTCCGACTTTAATAGAGAGATCGAACTAGCAAGATTACGGATTTTGATAGTGTAGGGTCAGTAATTATAAGAGGTCAGAAGCATTAAAACTCTATTAGAGATCCAGAAGATCTGTACAGAGATGGGGGAACCTGCAGCACCCTATAAATCGAGCCTTTATGGCCTAAATCAGTGCATTTGATGCCGTGCCTGGTGTGCACCATCTCATACTTATACTTTGCTGAATATAATGTGATACAAATATGGTGATAACAGAGTACATTTAAATTTAAAAAGAGTACTTACATACGACAACATTGCTTTGAGTTCTTCATCACTTCGAACTGTAATTCTGTCACCAACTTCATCCTCATCTAAAACATACAGTGCATTGTTGTGAGCTTGTGCTTATAATTTCAACATTCATTTAAGATGCAGCAAGAACATGCTAGCTACACACAATCACTAACCAGAGATGATTGATTGATCGATTGACTTGAATTGATACTGATCACTGAAGCTGTCCACCAACACCATGCTATACTACTTCAAAAGGGAGACTATAAAGTACTGTTGATTTTAAAGGGACTATAGTCCCTTATTGTGTGTGTATATATATATATATATATATATATATATATATATATATATATATATATATATATATATATATATGTATTTTGAGTTGTTTGACATTTCTTTAAACTGTGGTGATACATATATCAATTATACTAAAGATAAAAAACAGTACATAGGAACAGAATGAATAACCTTTAGTGCCATACTATACATGTGTAGAGTACAACTGAATTCTTTTCTTTGCGTATCCCAGCTTATTTGAAAGCTTGGGTCAAAGCTCAGGTCCTGCCATTATACAGCACCCCTAGACCTGAAAAGCACCCTTAAGTACCCTTCTTAACAGCCCAACAGTGGCAGCTTGGAGGAGCTAGGATTCAAACCCTCAACCTTTCGATCGATAACCCAATGCCCTAACCCATGCCATACAGTGCATATTACCTTGGTGACGGGAGTATGGCTAAATATTGATTTCTAAATGTATATTTTACGAAGAAATGGCCCACTGACCAATTTAGACCCAGATAACCAATCAGAAGCTCTGTTATTCTGGAACATTATGAGAAGAACCACTTAAGTGGACAACAGTTATGTCTGGAAGACTTGAAAATAAAAATTAACAGGACAGATATCAACGATATTGGTGAATACATGTACAGGAATAATGAATGTGCCATCAAGAAGCCTGAACAGAAGACAGGAAGATCTGGAGAAACCTGATGGGTGGTTGTCACCAGGAGTCTTTCATTCATTGGTCATTCATTGTCTGTTTTACCAGTGCTTTATCCGATGTGGACTGTTGGAGGAAACCGGAGCACCCGGAGGAAACCCACACAGACTTCACACAAAAAGAACCTGGACCGCTCCATCTGGGAATCGAACCCAGGGACCCTTCTTGCTGTGAGGTGACAGTGCTACCCACCGAGCCACCATGCCACCTAACTAAATAGGAAACTAGTAACAGCTAATCAAGGGTCAATAGCCTGTAAGCACAAGCACCTTATTGAATAGCGGTTTTGGGGGCACAGTATATAGTAATGGGTTCAGTCTTACTTACTGTCAACACATAACAATGTAGAAATAATGTGTAAAAAAAAACCTAAAGTTAAAAGTCAGTTTAGATTTTGGGTTGAGTTAAAAACCCCAACTATCCAGCTTTGCCTGGTGCACTTCAGTGGGTTGTTTGGCAGCTTGACAGCAAGAATAACAACTTCTGTACACAAACAAATAATATTTACAACAACAAGTGAGCAATTCTTACATTCAAACGCTGTAATTGTAGCTTCAGGCATCACATCTCTGATTGCCATCTGCAAAACAAAAATATAAACACAATGTGTTTGATGCACGTCTTTAATGGTAAAAATCAAACACAAAACAAACTTGTACTATGTTTTTACCAGTAAGTCGTTAAAGCTCAACAAGGACGGACAGTCCACAGATGAGTCCATATCGCCGGCCGGTGTTTTTATCCGAATCTCAATGCCCTCGGTGTCCATGCTGCACAAATTATTCATAACCAGCAAAAGCATAACAGATAAATCTAATCATAATCATAATCCGACCACTGCTACTGTTTTACTCTGATGCTTTACCTCAGCTGGGCTGAATCGCAAATTCAATCAATAAAACATTAAAGTGCACTATAAAGCGTACAAAAACTGATCATTCGAACATAGTACATAGTGCGTCAAAGTAGGGAACACGCTCCCATTTGAGACTTAACCCAGATAGCTAATATGGCTAACAAGCAAAGCAGTTAGCATGCTAGCTAACTAAACCACCGCAACCATAAACCGGGCGAATTAATTTAAGTGAAATTGCAAAACGGTCATTATGACACTTTCAAAATAAAATTATGCTTTATTAAAAGTAAGTTACTCGCAAACTAACTGTCAACAAACCGAGCGGAAGTTTGTCGGACTGTACTACTTGAAGTCAGAAAGGGAAATTCGCCATTATTGGACCTGGTACATTCCCCAGTCCCATACTACCCTACTACATAGCAATTCTACATAGTACAGTAGTTTGCTGAACAGTATAATAAACACTACAGAAATAATTAATACCACATTTTATTCACTTATTTCAATTATTTACTTTTTATTAACACATTTTATTCCAAAATGTGCCAGAAATGATACTCTAAGGCTGTCAAATATGTCTTATTTGAAAATGTATTGTTTTCAAAGAGCTTAATGTGCCACAAATATGACATTTTAAGTCACAAAAAATAAAATTTCTTAATTGTTTGTGTGTCTATATTATATTTATAGCTGAATTTTTACTAATTCATTCATCAATTTGCATCAATTTAATTTAATTTACATTCTTTTATATGACAAATAAAAGGACATTATATTATGTGTTACTTAAAAGTGAGTTGTGATTGTGACTGAATATAATGTATGCAGTTGAGGGTTAGAAGCCTTCCTCAGGGGCCCAACAATGACAACTTGACTGTAATGATAATTGAACCAATGACCTTCTGATTACCTTTACCACCGAGACGCACATTTAAATGTACGGCCAGTAATTTCTTGTCAAGGTTGGTGAGACAACTCAAACTTTCACCTTATACTGACAGGAAATTTGTTTGGATGGCCAGATGTAATCCAAGAACCACCAACCACCAGTCTGCCATAAATTAGAAACTGCTGGAACAAGGACGATACTGTCCACAAAGAAAGAAAGAGAGAGATTTAGATTTACAGCTGCTGATGATTTTTCTTTGTCCATAATAACAGCAACAAACTTCAGTCAAGTGTTAAGGGGCAGATTTTGAAGCAGGACTTATGTCCATGGGCTTCTGTGTTCCAGAAGCATTTAATTCATGGCGGACCATTTTGTATTATTATTTTACAGTGAGACAAATGTCTTATATCATAAGGTGAAGAAAAGTACCAACCCTGGCACTGTTCCATGTACACTGTTATCACAATATACATTGGGCCTAAGCATAATGTTAGGATCCGTCAGTGTTCCCATCAGTTAATGATTCCAAATTCCTATTCCACTGTGTTCAGTTCATTGCATGGCTTTGGTACTGGGTTTAGTTCAACTAGCCCTGTTTATATGGGTAAAGAGAAGTCACCAGCTGTAGCTGTTAAATAGAATCACAGGGGCTTGGGAGTCTATAGGGCAAAGATTTAATTACATCATAGATCTACACCAATAAATTAAAATAAAATTAATAATAAACAAATTTAACTTTTAAAAGTATATTTGTTATTGCAGGGAAATAAATTGAATAAACACGTTCCATTTAAAAAACATGACAGATGAAAACTTTTGTACTTAACTGTAGTTATGAAACACAACGTTCTACAATAATGTTTAACGATATAAAGTTCTTTCAGGTGAAATGGACAGAGACCGATTTAGCAGTGGCGGCGGCTCAGGTTGCATATCCGTGCCTAAAACAATAGCGCCCGCGGTCTCTCAGTGCTGTGGGGCATTTTAGCTTCAAGTTGCGGCCTCAATGGGCTTTCTCTGAAAAGCTGAATGGAAAGTGGAAGAATGCCACTCATAATGCTCTGTGCACTCACTTTGTGAAAGGACAAAAGCTGAAAGCTTAAATAATCGGCACAGTAAAGTGCAACTGCACCGTGTTCCCGTCTCAAGGTGAAAGTTAAATAGTGCGCTTTCAAACCGGAATGTTTGCAAACTCATTAGATTCATGTTCGCCCAGCGTGCTGACCACATGGTTTTCCAATTGTAAGAGGGAAAAAATAGTCTTTGCAAGAGTCCTACAATAATAGGCATTGGGACGCTCTGGACAGTTTGTGCAGGTGAATACACATATAGATGCACAAAGGTTGAAGCCACTCAATTACAGACAAATATACACGACTATCAGATTTTACAACAGTGCTTAACCTTCTGTCATGGCAGCCTATTATTGAGAATCACAGTACAATAATCACAATAACCGGGCTGCGTTATTTGTTACAGAGTGGACGACGCGCAGAAAGAGACGCTAATGGAAGACTGGGGTTAATGCTGATGAGGAAACAAATGCGGATGGACAAACTGTTTGTCAAACTGACCCTCTGAGGCCATGCGCTACAGCCTGGCACTGGTGTGAATTTAAATGTCCACTCAGCACTTCCAATTATCAGAAATCAAACCGGCGGATAGCTCCAAGGAGGGTCAGTGGGCCTGAACACAATGGTTGGTAATTAAAACCCATTTTATCAGTCTGAACTACCTTTGTTTTCTCGTTAACCATATTGACAAGCTGCTTAGCTAAGAAGGAGGTACATTAAACACGAGGTGGAGGGATTTACCTCTTTGCAGAACACAAACATATGTATTCAGATCCTACACCTACGCCTGAGCCAAAACGTTAGGACCATCGCCTAATATGCCCTCACAATAGGTTTGACCCATTGAGACATGGACTCTGGACTCTACAAGACGTGAATTCTGTAGTATCTGGTACCAGGATATTACCAGCAGGTCCTTTAACTTCTGTATGCTGCAAAGTGGATCATCCCCATGTTTACATGATGATCTTGAAGAAAAGAGGATTCATCAGGCCTAGTTGACCTTCTTCCATGGCTCCAGTGTCAATTTCCGATGCTTTCAATGGTGGACAAGAGTTAGCACAGACACTTTGACTGGCCTGCAACTACGCAGCACATACACAGAAGGATTTGATGCACTTTGTGTTGACATGTTCACCTCATCACCAGTATTAAATACATCTACAATCTGAGCCACAGTACCTCTTCTAATGCTTTGTAGCACATTAAAGAGTCTTGGCCACCCATCAACCTGCCGCGGTTCATGGTTTGTATCCTAATAATTAAGTATTGGATACTTTCCCTCCTGGAACAGTTGCCGTATATCTCTGTGTGATTTATATTATATGAGAAGACTGGATGATGCCTGACATTGGCTTATGCACATATGCTATAAATAAAGGAACCCACACCTTGTTTGACGTATGCCATCAGATTTATGGCACAGTGCTACAGTCAGTCCTACAGAAGTTATTTACTGCAAAATAGATACACTCACAGCTATTTAAGGTGAATCTGTGGCTGCATTTTGGGGATAAATCTCAATACTAAGGTATTTGAGACTTAAGGAGACCAGAAGGAAAAATGGACAGGGGCTGTTCATGCAGATACTCACATTTTTTAATGAGGAATTGCATTGACTTATTTATCATTGCTGTAGTCAATGCTTTGCCATAAATAGATTCATCTGTGATTAGTGGCAATAGTAGTTTAACGGCTCATTCAACTGTGAGTCCCAGAACTCTTTAACTGTGTTATGAATTTATTATTATATATTTCGTTTGAGCCAGCTGTTAATTAAGAAAATCGTCTAATCCTCTAACACTAACTGGAGAATAAATATTCAGGGTATAATCCTGTATAGTCCAAATCAAATAACCCATATTAGCATTATAGACAATGTGTGCAATAGTGTTTCCAAGGAAAACAAAGTGCATGTGTCAGATACTGTATGTAATAATGAGTCGTGTCCTTTTGCATTGCAATTTCGGCTCACCTGTGCCTCATGAGCAGTAACTCGCTCCAGGTGGAGGTTCTTCTATATGTCTCGGTTTCTTCCTCTTCCTGAAGCCGTGATACTGGGCTGCTCAGTCTCGACGATGCCAGCATTGTTTAGTCTTGTGGGAACCCACCCCAGAGTCGCAATGTTTTGGGCATCAAGATGGTACCACCCTGGGAGAGCAGATCACCCCGTATAAATTCATGTTATGCGCGGGCTGAAGGTTTCTGAAGGTTCCCTGAGTTGGTGCAGATAGCAACCAGTGCTCAGTTCTGCGCTACCCCGGTTCTATCCACTTTCTCCATTATTGTGTCTTTCATTTGTTACTCTGTTTCTATTATTTTGGCCACCTTATTTATTTGTGATTGCCCCTCGTTTTTGTTTAGCCACAGTATTGTTCTACCTTGGTTAACACATTTGCACTTGGGTTCTGTTTCCATTCCTGCTAAATTGAGAGTAAATCTGGGCCTTTAGCGTGCAGATTTATACTCTCTGAGCATCCACAGGCTCGGCCGTGACTGCTGTAACATGCACATGATTAATGGCATTATTATAAGTATATTAAGGAGTCAAAGGAGTCAAGGCCTTTAAATGAGGTAATTTCTGTTGTAATATCATCGTCAGTGACCCAGCGCTCAGTCAGAGTGGATAGAGGTGTGACGCTCATAACGTAGAGTGAAGTGGCACCCGAGCTTATTCGTTCCCTTAAACACTACTGCTGCTGCTACTCCAGGCTATTGGGCACTTGATTTTTGACCTTGATATGATACCGAAGAGTCACAATTAATAAAACGTGTCAGGGTTCGAATACACATGACACATGCGCTGATACAAACGTACAATGTAAAGTAATCTTGATAATAGAATATTAATAAGAAAATGAATTTAAAAATGGCATTGACTGATATGATAAGAAAAATGGCTGGTTTTAAATTGTTATATTATTATGAGAATAGGAAACCTATTAAAATTGTAATGTGTTTTAATTTCACATTAATAAAGGAAGCATACTTATTTTAGAAAATACACGAGCCAAAACATTAGGACCACTCATCTAATCTGTCAAAACGATCCACAAGATATCTCTGGGAGTCCCATAGTACAGTGGTTCTCAATCAGGGGGCCACGATGGGGCCTGTGATGTCATAAAAGTTTGGGTCTTTGAGAAGTCGACCTGAGTGAAGAAGCTCCTACCACCAGTTTACCAGAAATAAACCCACCACATCAACCAAAATCAGAAAATGCCAATTAATTGGATTAACCATGAGCAGCAAGACAAATCCTTTTGTCATCCTCACTGAACGTTTAAGAATAATATCTTAACCCAAGTCAAGGGGGTCCTAGAATTTTCTTTTAACCATGGGGGGTCTAAGAGAAAGAATGGTGAGAACCGCTGCAAAAGTATCTAATATTGTTGACCCAATATCCAGTTGATCCTGATGCTAATCCTGATGCCTGCATGCCCATTGTTGGTGTCTATATAAAAAATATACTGTACAATTATAGAAATGCATTAATATTCAAATGAATGCACAGTATTTTGACATGTTTAATAATTTAAAAATAAATTTATTATATACAGATTTAATAAAAAAAATATTTTAAACATGTTTGAACATTGAAATAATAATTAAAAATTAAAGAATTTATTTATCTAAATAAATAACATTTAATATTATAAATGACTGCATACCTATTATAATTTATTATTTATTATAATTTATTATTTATCTATTAATTTATAGGTCTGTTCCCAAAAAGCAAAATATAAATAAATAAGAAAAAAAAAACACCTCCCCTTATTACCCCCCTGATGCAAAACGCATCCATTAATTCCAGTCTGAACAAGATTACACCACAACAGGGGATCAATGAACAAAATTACATACAGACATAAAAGTGCAGATTAAGGTATCGGAGAGGAAAGTGGCATCCTGATTTAGTGCAGTATTGATCCAGGAACGGCTCCTGTCTGCTGGATCTAAAGAGACACGTGACGGACAGACTCCAGAGAGACGTTTACCCCGTCTGTAAGAATCAAACCGCATTGTCAGACCTAACAAAGGCGGCTGACATATGAACCCTGGATCGTACCTGTTTTGTATAGTGCCGCATTCTCATTAAAAACCACAGTCGTGCAGCTGAGGCCCCCTCCAAAGCCACAATACAGCGCCGGAGCCCAAGGGTAAACGCCCGTGACCCGCCGCTAGCCTTCCAGCCGTAATAAAACATGGTGGTTTCCGCAACAGGTTTGAATGGGCATCGGGTTTGTACACGTGGCTCTGAGAGCTGTTTGGGTTTCATCTGTCTGTGGCTTTTACTTCCGAGACAGAACGTCCCCTCGGCCTTTGTCCGCCCTCGTTCTTTTCATGCATTGTTCTGATTCACCATTAAAGCATGGAGATAATATTACATACAAGTGGTTCCTAAATAATGTACGCTTGAATCTGCTTGTACTGTTTAACTGTTCATAAATACACTGGTACAACAATAATTTTATTAACGACTCACTAAATCAAAGGGGTGGTAAGGTCAACCTTGGCATACAATAATATTTGTCTATTTGTGAGCACATGTGAGCCATTAATACTGGGCAAACAAGTTACAGGCCCTGAGTTAGCCTCTTACATACAGCCATGCTGGCTAGTCTGCCAATAACAAATCAGCCTGACATTTCCTGGGTAACCTCAATTCTACATGACCTCACTGATCTAATGGCGGAGGTACAGAGCAATCTTATGATTCCAGATTTTGAAGGAAAAAACTAAAGACGAGGTTAACAAGGCCAAACTGTTAAATGACACAGATTCCAAGTTGTTGCAAAGCTAGTTCTGTATAACTGCGCTTGGTAGATCAGGCATGCAGTGTAGGCTGTGTACTGTAACTGTTTCATCTAGTGCTGCCCTCTAGTGGTGGGACACATTCGAGCAGCATCAGAATCTGGTTTCACTACGTTATTAAAAATGGCATTACGATTTAAATCAAGAAAAACAGCTTCTACAATATTAGTTGATAGTGCATCCAAAATGTTTTCATTTATGTGTTTGTAAAAGAGCAAACGTACAACAAACGTACAACAATATTAACCAACAACTATTTTACTTGGGCCCCATTAGTTTACATTTATGGGCCAAAAGGTGATTGCTCACCTAAGATACTATACTATACTTTACTATACTATACTATGCTATGCTATGCTATGCTACACTACACACTATATTTTTCTATACTTTGCTATACTATAAGACAAGATAAGATGAGAAGCCACTATACTATTCTATACTTTATTACACTACACTGTACTTTACAATACTTTGCTTTACTCTACTTTGATATCTTACACTATACTTTACTATACTATGCTATACTGTAAGTAAGACAAGATGAGATGAGATTACTCACATAAGATACGATACTATACTATACTATACTGTACTTTACCATACTATACTTTCCTATCTTACACTATACTTTACCTTACCAATCTATATTTTTACTATACTATACTTTGCTGTACTATAAGATAAGACAAGATAAGATGGGATAATATTGCTCACATAAGGTACTATACTATAATATACTGTACTTTACTATGCTACACTACTCTATTTTTTACCATACCTTACTTCCCTATACTATACTTTCCTACACTACACTATACTTTACCTTACCAATCTATATTTTTACTATGCTATACTTTACTATACACTACAGTATACTATACTATGCTATGCTATATATACTATGTAGGACAAGATGAGATAAGATACCATACTATACTACACTATACTATACTTTGCTATACTATAAGACAAGATAAGATTCCACACATAAGATACTACACTGAACTACACTATACTCTAATTTACTATACTTTGCTATACTATAAGATAAGACAAGATGAGATAAGATAAGATACCTCACATAAGATACTATACTAAACTACACTATACTCTAATTTACTATACTTTGCTATACTATAAGACAAGATGGGATAAGATAAGATAAGATACCTCACATAAGATACTATACTCTAATTTACTATACTTTGCTGTACTATAAGAAAAGACAAGATAAGATGGAACATTTTCATGGTGATATACGTATATATACAGTTGACTTGAATAGTGCAAAACAGAACAACTTAACCAAATTTTTTCTGCTGTGATACCTGGTTATGTTATTTACAGGATGTAAAGTGATCAATGCATTAGCAGCAGCTTAGAGAAGGTAAGGCTTACTTGTCAGAATGTAATCAGATCGAATCGTCCCATATAAACTTAAGACAAACTACCTTAAATCCACTGGCTAATTTGTCTTTTAAGGTTTTGAATAATAACGAAGCTATGTCAGTATCGGATCTATATACAATAAAGTCATCAATTAAAGTCATCAATGAAAGAAAATTAAGTCAAAATTAAACTGGAAATAAAAAATGGGATGGGATCAGGGCAAGATATAAATGTAAATCGTGTGCCTTTTAAACTGTTTTTTTAAATATCACTATTTTAAAATCCAAAATCATGCACAGGTTTGAGTGCAAGCTTCTTCCAACTCAGATTCATCGTGTGTGCACAGCGATACGTAGATGTTATCTATATCTTGGTCTCTCGCTCTTAATTGCTTTGCCTTTTACTCCCTAGAGAATTTCTGTCACGTCCCCAAATTGTCCAGTGTCCATAGGTCAGAGGTCAGACCCTAAAAACGAGATTAGTTCATTGACACAAGAAGACCTGGTACTTTATTTGATGTTCCATCACCCCGTTCTGCCACTTATCTGCTGTTTGTTTCCCCATCTCACACGTCCCACGGGAGGTCTCGAGACGAGGCGGTTCACCTCGGGTTCACCATCGTTTAACCCCAGCAGGGTAAGATGGTCTGAGGTGGGCGATCTGGCTACAGTTATTACTGGTGGTATTATTCCAGTAAGGAAGGGGAATAATTGGATGAAGTGCATTTCAGATTCAGGCAGGATGGCACTGGTTCAGGACACATCTGTAGTGATTATGCTCCTGGAGAGCTGCTTGAAAAGCATTTAACTCATGCTGTAGATGAACATCTGTTCAGCCAACGAGCAGCCTCACAGCAGTGGGATGTTCCCCCCCCTTCAAAGAACAAATTTTACAAATTCAGAGGACATATGTTCTGCGAGAGAAAATAAAGACCTGTCAGTTTAAGTTGGAAGAGGAAGTTGTCTGGGTTGTAATGAGGTTCAATTGGTTGTGTCACACCCACTTAGGTTATTAATACACATCATGAATGAATACATCATTATATACTAATACCATTTTCATTTTTTATCCTTTATAAAAGCTTCTTGCCTCCTTTGAGCTTTGCTGGCAGTGGTGGTTTGGCTGTGGTTTAGTAGATAAGGTTCTGGACTGCCAAATCAAGGAATTGTACATTTAAGTCCAGGCAATAGGGCATTTGGGCAAAGTCTTTATCCACACACACACACACACGCGAACGAACACGCACACGCACACAAAATGCAGGGACTACACTGGGTATACTGTCTAAGCAATTGAGGGTTAAGAGACTTGCTTAAGGACCCAACAGTGGCAACCTGGCAGTGGTGGGGCTTGAACCAGCGACCTTTTGAATACTAGTCCAGTTCCTTGACCACTAGGCTACAACTGCCCTACATGAATTACCTTAATTGCAATTACAAGCCTGTATAAATACAGCAGATCAGAAGGTCGCTTCTAGCCCTTAACCCTCAAATTTCATTCATTCATTCATTGTTTGTGTTAGGGTCAGGGTCAAGGTGGGAGCAATTCACTGGGAGAAAGGCATGAAACACCACAGACAGGTTGCCAGTCAGCCCAACACAGTGCAAACATATATATATATATATACAGTATATACACACACACACACTGTAGGGCAATTTTGCATCTCCAGTTAACCTTGTATTTCATTAGTTTAAAGCCACCACTTTATTGTGGAAGTTTTAACACCTGTTCACGCTGACAACATGCCAAAACAGAAACACCGTCCAGCTCTGAGTGGTCAGCTCACCACCCTTTCACTTTGAAGAACAGGAAAGATGAATTTCATGTTTTTGGTACTAAAGTAACACAAGTCGACTCTAAATGTGATGAGTAGAATCACAATTATATTAATTAAAACACTATCCTGACTGCCCACTGTCATGCCCTCCCTTAATGGGGTCTGATATCCCCTTTTTGGGGTTATGGATGTGGCCACCCTACCATATATAGCTGGAGCATGGACAGAATGAATGGTAAAGAGTTGAATGTGACAGGCCATTATCAGACTGTCACACAGCGGCCTAATGAGAATAACACAGGAGGCATGACACGTCAGCTTTATCTCTCTCTCATACACACACCGTTCTTCTCTCCTCCTCAATCTCTTCCTTTCTCCTTCCGAGAGTGAGTGATGAATGCCTATGCAAGCCGATCGATCAGCAGATCGATCAGGGGTCAGCTCGCTCCGGTCCGATCAATACCACTCTTGTTCCTGCAGCGGAAGAACGGCACAGCGACTTTAGCACTTAATTATGTTGTTAATTGCTGTGTTAAGCAGGTCCCTCAGGTTGGTAATTGAGGGTGGCTGGGCCTGAAGATTCCCAGCACAATGCATTCGTTTACGGAGTCGATAACTGAAGGCGAAACCTTCGCAACTGGCTACGCCCACAGCGCACGGCCTTACAGAAAATCTGCGGGAAATTACAGAAAGCAAGAGCTTCCCGGGACTTAAAAGTGGAAATACAAAGTCAGTTCCAAAAAAATGTGACAGAAGGTAAGATGAGTAAGTAAACATTTGTGGAATGATTAAAAACACCCAATTTGGAGGTACTCAGGAAGAGCAGCAGTCTAGCCCAACAACACAGAAGCTCAGAGCTCCTGAGTTCAAATCAGTGGTGCTGGCAACCTGGCAGGGTACCTGGCAGGGCCTCCAGCAGGCACAGCTGGATTGGCTGTGTCTAAAGAAAAAAGACTAATGGGATTTCATTATGGAGCAAGATTGCAACATGGAAAATGGCATTACTCAATAGACTTCACCACTGGTAGGTGAAAAGAAGTGGCAGATAACTGGCTCTCCTCAGCCAATGAGCGGTGGTGCGGGTGGCAATACGGAATTGGAGACACCTACTCCAATAGGTACCTATCTTCTATAGGTAAACATGTGAACAGAGGCACTATATGGCCAAAAGTATTTGGACACCTGACCATAAGTTGTTGGACATCACTTTTCTAAAACAAATGGTATTAAAATAGAGTGACTTCTGGTGATCTTATCATCTATAACAACAGCCACTCCTCTGAGAAGTCTTCTTACAAGACTTTGAAGCTTGTCTGTGGGAACTTGTGCCCATTCAGTCAAAAGAGCATTTGTATTCATAGTCAAGAAAGTCGATGTTCTGGTTTATTCCAAAGCTGTTCAGTGGGGCTGAGACTGCAGTTTCTTTAAACGGAGACCTTCCACATATAAAAGCCTTCCCTAAACTGTTGCTGTGAAGTTGGGAGCATATAATTTTCTTTATATAAGTGATTTATCACACATATTAGCAATTATTGTGGCTGAAACACGTGAATTCAAAAATTTGAAGGGGGGTTTGCAGCCCACAAATTCCCCAGAGATCTTTACATGTCAGTGGTGTTAAATGCCCTGAGGACAACACACACACGCTTCATCACTCATAGCTTTGGGCAAGCATAACAAAACAGCATTTAAACAGTCAGACAAACATGAACACAAATTCCAACAACTATTCCACTACTACACACACTATACACACACATGAAAGAGCAGCTTTCGGCTGTACCCGTTTCTTCACAGAAGAGAGCGCTTTCCGTGTTCCCCGTGCCCTTTAGTCAGAGTTTGCGGCTCTGCAGCACCCTCAACCCATATAACAATGAACTAATATGCATAAGGGCTGCTGAACAGCAGAAGAACCTTATTGAGGAGAGCCCTTTCAAAGCACGAGGACAAGAGGCAGGGGCTACAGCTGTGTTACTCACACTTTCATCATCACCATTAACCCAGGCTGTAACATTACTCCCAGCACTAGCAGATTCAGCACACGCCATTAACACAAACTGTAACATTAGGCTAAGCAGCCGTGATGGCTCGACCGAACCAGATGGAAAGGAAATAAGCTCACTGGGAGGATCACTTGATTTTGTTGGCCTAATCTGGTTAAATACCTACTAATTTTCATACACAATGTTAGTGTGATAACACGGGGTGTGTAGTAAAATCCTTTATCAAGACAGTCAGACAGTGGAGCACTTTCTATCCATCCTTTCATAAGTAATCATGGGTCTATAGGTCTATGATAAGTCGTGTCATAAACTATGAGTATATAATTAAGCATATCAAAAGACACCCCTAATGACCGCTGTATTAAAATATTACATTAGAAAAGGTTTCGAAATAATTAATTGCTAATAAAAATCACCCATTAAATGTGACGATTCTTCCACCAGCACGCTTCACAGTTTACATTACATTACCAGCCCCCTTTTTTATCCAAAGTGACTTACAGTTGTGACAGTATACAATGTAAGCAATTGAGGGTTAATGGTCTTGCTCAAGGACCCAACAGTAGCAACCTGGCAATTATGTGACTTGAACCTGCAACCTTCTGATTATTAATCCAGCACCTTAACCACCAAGATGGTTATCCTCGGTCCGCACTGTTCCCCGCTACACCCATACGAGCCGCCTTGGTACACTTGATCTCTGGTCAAGAGGGGTAACCAATAATAGCATGGGTACGTAGGTAAAGTACGGGTCACTTGGTAATGGAAACAAGCACTAAATGAGGCATCATAGAAGTACGAACCTACCAAACTCCACCATAAATTACTGGGCAATGGAAAAGGACTATAAGTTCAAATGAGCAGGTTGTGTTTATCCATCTATCCATCCACCTAGTTGTTATTCTGACCACATTACAGAAAGCCAAGAAGTCCGAAGCAAGTCACCACTCCACAAAAAGAAACCAAGCAAACAAATAGACCCGATGACACTGAGCAATAACCTCTGCTCTCGCCATCCTGTGAGCAAGCTTGCCATTGATTAAAACAGCAAGGTGTGCAATAAAACGCAGGCAAAGTGCTGTCTCCATATGGCCCCGAACCCCGAGGCTACAAGCAAACGATCAAGCCTCTCTTCCCCCTTCCCCATTCTCGCCTCTTCTTGTCTTGGATCCCCAGATGGTGGATACACAATTTAAAGGGCTGCTGCAATAGGTCCTTGGCAGCGGTTCAACCGTTTACTTCAGTAATTAACAGCGCCGATACTACAACACCTTTGGGTGGATTCTAACCATGTCGCCATTTGAATTAGGAAGAGCTAATAGCTGTAAGGTTCGGTCAGGAGGCCGGTACTTCAAGATGGGTGGTTGTTTTAGCTCCAGACGGAAAAATTGAGAAGGCAAAAAAACGATACACTTGTGGTACATGATGATGATCACCCCATAATTAGTTCACAAAAAGCTTCCCATCTAGCGGCGAATCGCAGCAATTAACACATGACAGAAAATCAAAGGCTACTTTGTAATGTTTGAAAAATTTACATTCGCTGGCCTGAGGCTGTACGTACTGATTACAAACATATTAAATCAATGCA
The DNA here is from genome assembly GCF_030014385.1 of Trichomycterus rosablanca. Lineage (NCBI taxonomy): Eukaryota > Metazoa > Chordata > Actinopteri > Siluriformes > Trichomycteridae > Trichomycterus > Trichomycterus rosablanca. The sequence goes on along the minus strand of NC_086014.1, from coordinate 10,501,977 downwards.
TTGCTAACTGCTAGCACAAATAAGCTGCCGGCTGAAGAGGACATAATTGCGGGAGAATGAAGGACCGACCGCGCTTCCTCAAAATGCGAAGGGAATTAGGTAAGCGCAGAATTACGGCTCTTGCTCTTGGCCTAAGTATAGACCCGGCACGTTATTATCTATTGTCAATTCTGGAACGGTTTTCCCCCCGATACGCTACACACCACACAGATCAAAGCCTGGCCTACTCTAATTACACCATAATTAAGGGTTCAGTGTGTTTTAAATGATCCGGATAGCAATCACGGGGCAATAATACGTAAAAGGATTTTAATATCGCACACAAACAAATAGAAATCTGGAGCTTTTGCTTGCACGAGTTTGCAAATTTGAAAAATAGGCTTTTACAGTCTGTTTAGCCTCTCAGTTTCCAAAATTGCTGGCTGATCTTACACGTACACGGTCTTAATAATCAAGCTGTAAACTAATCACATCACATGACTATTATTTATGAAGGGCATCTTAATTAAGGAGATTGTTCACATGCACAAAATAATCAGAAATGTATTAAAAATATAATCTGATAAGCTGCTGTTACATGCAATTCGATGAGAAAACTTGAAAACTATAACATCTTATAATAAGCACAGACTATTTTATCAAGCAGTAGAACTAATAAAACCTGATACTTTGGCTGAAACCTGAAATTTTGGCTGTACATGAGTCCTCTTTTTGTAGCATTCTCATAAATAGCTGTTTTGAATTATAATTTCCAGTAACGAGGTATAGAACAAATAGGTAACTAGACTCATGCTGATAAACCAGTGGATTAAATATAGGCCTACAAATGATGTTGAGGGCCGTTTAAGTGGCCTGTTTAAAGCGGTTTGGTTTAATCCCAACTAACCTGAATCTTTATACTGTATGTAAAATAATACACAATGTTGTCCTAATTAAGAAGGTTTCTGTTTTGACTGTGGGGTGAAGGGGATTAAATTCAATAGTAATGCAACAAGCACTGTGCCATTATGGAAAGGACACCACTGGTTTTTTTTTTTACTCGGCACACTTTTTACTTAGTGACATGTATGCTGTGTTAATAGTCAGGAATCTCTGTACCAGACATATGCTGGTGATGATGGACAACTAATAACCTACTACTAACCATTGTTTGCGAGCTGTGTTAGAAGAAATGATTAATAATATAACTCAGTCACACAAACACAAGACCAGCCATTTTGATTGCAGCTACACAAACCCCAGATTAGAAAAACCTCTATAAAATATTACTCTATATACTTTATTAGGCCTTTAACCAGATTTTAAAACGTAAACTATTTATTTAATTATATAACGTGTCGTTGTGAGACAAATGTACCAGAATTTACCGCATGGTTGAACTGAATTTTGCAGGACTGCAGCAGCGCCCTCTTAAGGACAATCAGGGAACTGAAAATTATCGACTGCTAAAATGCTGAAGCGAGATTTTAAAGTTGAAAATGAACCCACCAAAATCTTCAAAGACACGCAGTTTAATAAAATAAATACATAAAAATATAATCTGGTAAGTGAACTTTTGTAAAATACAATAAAAAAGCAAGAATCTGTCTCAAACTAACACAAGTATAAAGAAAAGATTTCCACTGACAAATTCATTGTATTTAAAAAATATAAACATGCCCTGTGTTTTGTAGGGCAGTTGTATCCTAGTGGTTAAGGTACTGGACTAGTGATCAAAAGTTTGCTGGTTCAAGTCCCACCAATGCCAAGTTGTCACTGTTGGGCCCTTGAGCAAGGCCCTTAACCCTTAATTGCTTAGATTGTATACTGTCACAGTACGTATGTAACGTGTAAGTCGTTTTGGATAAAAAGTGTCTGTTAAATGCCGAAAATGTAAATGTAAATAAACAAATTTAGAATTTGATGTCTGCAGCACACTAAAAACAGCTGGAACAGAGCAACGTTTACCACGTCTTACATCACCTTCCCTATTAATTACATTTTTTAATAATCTGGAAACTGTGGACACTAATCGTTTCAGTTTGCAACTGGAATCGGCTCTTTCTTGCTTGATACAAGACCTGACAGACTCCAGAGCCCATGCGACTTTGTTTATCATAGTAGCAGTAAAGTTCAAAGCCTTACATTTAGATTTCCATTTTCGGCATTTAGCAGACACTTTTTATCCAAAGCGACTTTCAGTACTGTGACAGTATACAGTCTAAGCAATCGAGGGTTAAGGGCCTTGCTCAAGGGCCCAAGAGTGACAACCTGGCAGTGGTGGGGCTTGGACCAGCAACCTTTTGATTACTAGTCCAGTACCCTAACCACTAAGCTACAACTGCCCTAAAACATTTGACATTGACTTACATTTGTGGCATTTAGCCGACGCGACTTACAATTTTGACTAAACACAAATTGCGCAATTGAGGGTTAAGGGCCTTGCTTAGTGGCCCAACAGTGGAAACTTGGCTTGAACTGGCAACCTTCTGATTACTAGTTCAGTACCTTAACCACTGAGCTATCACTGGCCCTTGGTCTATAAGGAATGAGATTTAAAATGTATGTTTACAAAATACAATCAAGTTGGTCAGCCAATACATTAAAATCTTTTCTTTGTACTTTTGTCAGTTTAATAGAGGTTCAAGAGAATTAATAAATCACAGATTCTTGTTCTTATAGATTCTACAAAATGCCATTGTTTCTTGTCTTTCGTTGATATCGGTTGGTGAATGTGACTATTTCTCTGTATTATCCATGCTTAGCTGCACACTTACAGTTATTGAGTCTGGCCAGGCGTACAGCGCCTTGGTAAATATTACAAGAACTGTTTAAATCTCAAGCGAAGTGAATTCCTGAACAGACTTAGTAGAGCAATTTAGTGGTAAGCTGATTTCCCCAGTAGAGAATGATACCGATTGAAGTGCTGATGAAATCCCTACAGGATCTGTGCTGCACTTTAAGAGCACATGGATGAAAATGAAGCGATCAGAGATGGCATTAAGGCTGATGCACTCTGCATGACTCCATCAGGACCCTGGTGAGCCGGTCTATCTCTGACTCCCCAGGTGACCCGGCGTGTTCCGAATACCGAGCGTGATAGGCGCTCGTAAAAAACACCCCCACGTGCACGTCTGCACCCGTCTCTGCAGGTGAGCCGGCGTTCCAATCTCTGTCAGCTGCGTTCGTGATGGTAGACAGTTGTATAAAACCTAGTCCAGGACTAATGAATGCACACATAAACACTCTCATTATCTCTTTAAGCTCTGAGATAGGAGAGGAGAAACGGTAGCTCGGAGAGCGGATATGTAATTAAATAATTAAATTAACACTAATTAACATTTGGGTGATGACTATTACGGCATGTAAGAGGAGAGTGGAAAAGAGCCACGAGTCAACTTCCTAATAATTCCTGTGTGTGCTGCGTCGCTGCCTCACTTGCCCTAAGTGCAGATAAAGCAACCATCTGCTGGTAATTAGATCTAAATAATATCAGACGCTCTAGCTAATCATGTTGACTGCACATTTAATTAAAACTGAGATGCGATTCCTGCCGTGTACTATCCATTTCATTTACCTTCTGGAAGCATCCCAATCGCTCACTGCACTAAAATAGAGTATACATCATTCAGGGTGTCCATAAACCCTGAAAAAAGGTACGATATCAGAAAAATATCCACGCTCTAAAATGCCAACATATCCTTGCGCCGATCTTTTATAGCTCATTTCCATTAAATGAAAATAGATTCTGGCTTGTAACAGCGGCCCGCTACTTCAGCGAGCCCGGCCGTAATGGCTTTTTATTTGCTTAATCTCCAAATTAAATGGTGTTTGAAGCTGAAGGCCTGCTCTTTTCTCCTATGCTATTATCGCCATCATCATGAACGCATTTTCCTGCCGAGACCAATTTGAATAAGACGAGCAAGCCGTCTCCGGGCTGTGATATGTGAGTGTGTAATGAAGAGAGACATAGAACGAATGAGAGAGGGAGAGAGAGCTGTAATAATGGGTGCTGGGTAATGGCCCTCCTGAAAAACCTGAAGTGCTTCTAGTTGGTTCCCAGCTGCCAGAGATCCACACAACCATGGGTCATTGACGAGGGGTTGTTACGCACCGCGTACCCCAACATACAAGAAAATCCAAACACGATTGAGAGGGTCTAATATATCTTTATAGCACGGGTACAGCACCCACAATTACATTAATCAAATCAGCACAGACCCCCCCCTACACCTAATTATATACCAAGATGGTCAGAGTACTACGGGGACGTTTTACAAGTAATTAGGCAAAAAAATGATGTCTTAATGGGACATATTTTCAAGTATGCAGCCAATGGTGCTAAAACAACCCCAACAACTTCAAGGAAAAGTTAAAACAAATACAGGCATTTATGTTAAAACTACATAAATTACATATATTAAATGTTTCACTTCACCAAATCCCTTATTGAAAGCCTTTAACAGATTGCAAAAACTTCCTTACACCTCAAAGCTTCCAATCGACCATCTCTTGAATCACAGAGCAGGATAAATGACTCGTTTTAGACTTTCAATTCACACGTTCTTATTTTTACAATTCTTCTCTACAAATGAAAATATTGTAGTCTGGGAAAAAGACAACACTGCCAATGTTTTATATAGACGTAATTAAATGAGATGATTAAAATACAAGTAAAAAGTAAAAATACATAATATGTAATAAGAGAAAAAAATGAGCATAAAATGTTGTAAACTGGTGGGATGCGACCACCTCTACTGTGCAGCAGTACTACTGAGCAGACGCTGATGCCAGTAGTAGCACTCTGCTCTACTGTGCCTACTGCTGCTGAGACTGCTGGTGCTCATCTAAACCTGCTGCCAGTTAAAACTTCCTTCCCGCCTGCTGTATGTGCTTTTGGTTTTGAAATCTGCACCATTTTAAGCCCTTTATGGGACTTAATTTTGGAACACCAGCTATGTAAAGTTGTAAAATTCAACTATAATTACTAGTTTTAAACATGCAAACTATGTAAACAATGTTTTTTTTTTTTTTAAATAGAAGGGGCTTGGAAGATTGCTGTTTAGGCATCTGAATAGATAAGAGGCCTTGTGCGATCCCTTGTTTGTTCTTCACATTTTAAGTTTCTGTTGGCATTGAATATCTGCTTAACTAAAAATGTAAGTATATATATAATTTTGTTGTACAATTTATACACACACACACACACACACATATATATATATATATACAGTGTATCACAAAAGTGAGTACACCCCTCACATTTCTGCAGATATTTAAGTATATCTTTTCATGGGACAACACTGACAAAATGACACTTTGACACAATGAAAAGTAGTCTGTGTGCAGCTTATATAACAGTGTAAATTTATTCTTCCCTCAAAATAACTCAATATACAGCCATTAATGTCTAAACCACCGGCAACAAAAGTGAGTACACCCCTTAGTGAAAGTTCCTGAAGTGTCAATATTTTGTGTGGCCACCATTATTTCCCAGAACTGCCTTAACTCTCCTGGGCATGGAGTTTACCAGAGCTTCACAGGTTGCCACTGGAATGCTTTTCCACTCCTCCATGACGACATCACGGAGCTGGCGGATATTCGAGACTTTGCGCTCCTTCACCTTCCGCTTGAGGATGCCCCAAAGATGTTCTATTGGGTTTAGGTCTGGAGACATGCTTGGCCAGTCCATCACCTTTACCCTCAGCCTCTTCAATAAAGCAGTGGTCGTCTTAGAGGTGTGTTTGGGGTCATTATCATGCTGGAACACTGCCCTGCGACCCAGTTTCCGGAGGGAGGGGATCATGCTCTGCTTCAGTATTTCACAGTACATATTGGAGTTCATGTGTCCCTCAATGAAATGTAACTCCCCAACACCTGCTGCACTCATGCAGCCCCAGACCATGGCATTCCCACCACCATGCTTGACTGTAGGCATGTCACACTTATCTTTGTACTCCTCAACTGATTGCCGCCACACATGCTTGAGACCATCTGAACCAAACAAATTAATCTTGGTCTCATCAGACCATAGGACATGGTTCCAGTAATCCATGTCCTTTGTTGACATGTCTTCAGCAAACTGTTTGCGGGCTTTCTTGTGTAGAGACTTCAGAAGAGGCTTCCTTCTGGGGTGACAGCCATGCAGACCAATTTGATGTAGTGTGCGGCGTATGGTCTGAGCACTGACAGGCTGACCCCCCACCTTTTCAATCTCTGCAGCAATGCTGACAGCACTCCTGCGCCTATCTTTCAAAGACAGCAGTTGGATGTGACGCTGAGCACGTGCACTCAGCTTCTTTGGACGACCAACGCGAGGTCTGTTCTGAGTGGACCCTGCTCTTTTAAAACGCTGAATGATCTTGGCCACTGTGCTGCAGCTCAGTTTCAGGGTGTTGGCAATCTTCTTGTAGCCTTGGCCATCTTCATGTAGCGCAACAATTCGTCTTTTAAGATCCTCAGAGAGTTCTTTGCCATGAGGTGCCATGTTGGAACTTTCAGTGACCAGTATGAGAGAGTGTGAGAGCTGTACTACTAAATTAAACACACCTGCTCCCTATGCACACCTGAGACCTAGTAACACTAACAAATCACATGACATTTTGGAGGGAAAATGACAAGCAGTGCTCAATTTGGACATTTAGGGGTGTAGTCTCTTAGGGGTGTACTCACTTTTGTTGCCGGTGGTTTAGACATTAATGGCTGTATATTGAGTTATTTTGAGGGAAGAATAAATTTACACTGTTATATAAGCTGCACACAGACTACTTTTCATTGTGTCAAAGTGTCATTTTGTCAGTGTTGTCCCATGAAAATATATACTTAAATATCTGCAGAAATGTGAGGGGTGTACTCACTTTTGTGATACACTGTATATATATACTGTACAACAAAAGTATATACACTATAGTATATATATTTAAATTTTTTGCATATAAATGCACATACACACACACACATATATATATATATATATATATACACAATATTACAAAAAGTTGTATATATACTATATACAGTGTATCACAAAAGTGAGTACACCCCTCACATTTCTGCAGATATTTAAGTATATCTTTTCATGGGACAACAATGACAAAATGACACTTTGACAATGAAAAGTAGTCTGTGTGCAGCTTATATAACAGTGTAAATTTATTCTTCCCTCAAAATAACTCAATATACAGCCATTAATGTCTAAACCACCGGCAACAAAAGTGAGTACACCCCTTAGTGAAAGTTCCTGAAGTGTCAATATTTTGTGTGGCCACCATTATTTCCCAGAACTGCCTTAACTCTCCTGGGCATGGAGTTTACCAGAGCTTCACAGGTTGCCACTGGAATGCTTTTCCACTCCTCCATGACGACATCACGGAGCTGGCGGATATTCGAGACTTTGCGCTCCTCCACCTTCCGCTTGAGGATGCCCCAAAGATGTTCTATTGGGTTTAGGTCTGGAGACATGCTTGGCCAGTCCATCACCTTTACCCTCAGCCTCTTCAATAAAGCAGTGGTCGTCTTAGAGGTGTGTTTGGGGTCATTATCATGCTGGAACACTGCCCTGCGACCCAGTTTCCGGAGGGAGGGGATCATGCTCTGCTTCAGTATTTCACAGTACATATTGGAGTTCATGTGTCCCTCAATGAAATGTAACTCCCCAACACCTGCTGCACTCATGCAGCCCCAGACCATGGCATTCCCACCACCATGCTTGACTGTAGGCATGACACACTTATCTTTGTACTCCTCACCTGATTGCCGCCACACATGCTTGAGACCATCTGAACCAAACAAATTAATCTTGGTCTCATCAGACCATAGGACATGGTTCCAGTAATCCATGTCCTTTGTTGACATGTCTTCAGCAAACTGTTTGTGGGCTTTCTTGTGTAGAGACTTCAGAAGAGGCTTCCTTCTGGGGTGACAGCCATGCAGACCAATTTGATGTAGTGTGCGGCGTATGGTCCGAGCACTGACAGGCTGACCCCCCACCTTTTCAATCTCTGCAGCAATGCTGACAGCACTCCTGCGCCTATCTTTCAAAGACAGCAGTTGGATGTGACGCTGAGCACGTGCACTCAGCTTCTTTGGACGACCAACGCGAGGTCTGTTCTGAGTGGACCCTGCTCTTTTAAAACGCTGGATGATCTTGGCCACTGTGCTGCAGCTCAGTTTCAGGGTGTTGGCAATCTTCTTGTAGCCTTGGCCATCTTCATGTAGTGCAACAATTCGTCTTTTAAGATCCTCAGAGAGTTCTTTGCCATGAGGTGCCATGTTGGAACTTTCAGTGACCAGTATGAGAGAGTGTGAGAGCTGTACTACTAAATTGAACACACCTGCTCCCTATGCACACCTGAGACCTAGTAACACTAACAAATCACATGACATTTTGGAGGGAAAATGACAAGCAGTGCTCAATTTGGACATTTAGGGGTGTAGTCTCTTAGGGGTGTACTCACTTTTGTTGCCGGTGGTTTAGACATTAATGGCTGTATATTGAGTTATTTTGAGGGAAGAATAAATTTACACTGTTATATAAGCTGCACACAGACTACTTTTCATTGTGTCAAAGTGTCATTTTGTCAGTGTTGTCCCATGAAAAGATATACTTAAATATCTGCAGAAATGTGAGGGGTGTACTCACTTTTGTGATACACTGTATATGTACTGTTAATATATATTGTAATTTTGCTATATATATACATATAATATTCATTAACATACATATATATTATATTGCAAAAAGTATGTGTATATATATATATATATATATATATATAGCAATTTTGCTATATATACATATAATATACACTCACATATAAACATACATATATATATATATATATATATATATATATATTGCAAAAGGTATGTGTATATACTGTATATATGAACTGTACATATATATGTATATTTATAGTATCTATGTGTATATATAAACACTTTTTACAATTTTTAATGTTAAATTTTATTAATTATTACTATTATTATTTATTATTATTAATATAATTTTTATTCTGTTGCGTATCAAACACCTTTATAAATAAATATATCATTTTTAGCAATTTTATAAATTACTTTCAATACATCACCGCATGTCCCTGTCCTTCATTGTTGCATAAAATTTATACTTGCATTACATGCTTAGCTTACATGATTCTCACACAGCAACCAAAGATAAAAATATAGAACCCAGGTTCTTATGAGCTTTGTTGCACCCATTCCAACATCCTCACCACTGCACCGTCTACTAAAAATAATAATACTTAAAACATCGATTTAATAAATCAAAGTGATAACAGCACTGTAAACAAATCTCTCCTGTCACTCCATCATAATATGTCTCTAAATGTTGTAACAGTCATGAGTTAATCACTATCAGCAGCCGAAAGTGCACCCAGCGTTCCCAGCTACACCAAACATCTGGTAAGAGCAGACACGAGCAAAACAAAACACGACAGCAGAACCAGAACCAGAACCTAGGAGCTCCATTAGCTGACAGCATCTGTGCCACTGTTCCCTGCAGCCATGCTGGCACACCACGGGCGCATGGATGAACCACTGCTAAATGAACAAGCTGCTGCTAAACCAGCTTCCTGCTAAAACGGTTCCGTGTAATGTTTGATATGACATTGACACGAGTAAGAATAAGTAAGCTATTAGCAGATGTGAAAACTCTACAGAACTTCTGATGTTTGAGTTGCTATGAAGTAACTAATCTGTTGGTTGGCTGTATAAACTTAGCATTAAGAAATAGATACAAATTATGGCAAGACAAGCACATGGTATTTATTAGCCTTGGTGAGCATATGAGACATGCTGGGCAATTGAAAACGTCCACTACATGCCCAAAAGTGGCTTGTGGAACAGCTTATTCCAAAACCATTGACATCTGTAAGAAGTTCAACCTCCACACAGAAAGGACCCGGACCGCTCCACCTGAAAATCATACCCAGGACCTTCTTGCTGTGAGGCGACAGTGCTACCCACTGAGCCACCGAGCCTCCTCTAAAATGGTATGTGTTCCTAATAAAGAGGCCAGTTAGTTTAAACAGAATTAAAAATTCCCAACAACACTGCTGCACCTGATGCACTCATACCAGAACAACACACACTACCATGTCAGTATCTTAAACTCAAACATGTGCTTAGCAGGTGACAGTTTACATAGCAACAGATGGGCTACAGTCAGTATTTGTGTACCCACAAAGTTTATCCGTATGGCTGGTGCGGCTCCTAAAACAATCCGTGACCGTACGCACCAGGTAAGTGTACCTAATAAAGTGCTCGGTTCGTGTACATTTGATTCAGCAGCGATCCTAACCTTTAAATTTAAAGACCGTTCTTCAACCCGTTCGCCACCTATATACTTTACTGTTCATCAGTTACAATCAACACAGGCCGTCCCAGTAGATAATCCGGGTCATTTTTCTCCCCCTGCCGCGCGCAGCCCCGGTAAAACCTAGTGTTTGGACTATTAACCCTGTGGCCTGTTTCACTTACGGTCCATGCCGCTATCAAACAGCACAATAAACAGTGGAGCTTTGCGCTCGATAGCCTGCTCAAGTAGAAGGTTATTAGTTGCGGGTCAGCGGCTGGATTTCTCCGCTGTTCAAAACGGCTGCTTTTCGGCAGGCACGGAGATGGGCGGCCATTAATCAGAAGTCTGGCAGCTGCTCGAGTCACCGAAATTTGTTGAGGGGACAGGAAAGATCTAGCCATGACTTATACTATATGGACAAAGTATTAAGACATCAACTCTAATATTTATATGCATGTGCAGCCACTATAATTGCTAAAAGGTGCTATAAATCAGTTATGTAAAGGAAATACATTAGTTTGCATAATCTATTGCAGCAACAGTTTAGGGAAGGCCCATCCTGTTCCAACATGACACAAAGCAAGCTCTACAAATGCATGAAGAAGAGCTCGATTTAAAGGAACTCCAGTGGCCTGCACAGAGCCCTGACCTCAACCCTACAGAACAGCTCTGGAATGAACTAGAACATCAATTGATTAACATCAATGCCCAGGAATACAAACTCTCTTTTGACTGAATGTGCACAAATTCCCATAGTCTTGTGAGACACCTTCTCAGAAAAGAGCCTGTTGCCTGTTAAAGCTGAAAATATCACTCTATTTAAATACCATTTGTTTTGAATGGGATGTCCAGCAAGCTCAAGGTCAGGTGTCCAAATACGTTTGGCCATATAGTGTCTTGTCACTTAACACAGTCAACCGCTGCATGAAGAAATTCAATACGAAACTCTGTTACACAAAAAGACACCCAAACATTCATTCTTTGCAATAATGCTGCCAAGTTCTCTGGGCCCGAGCTCATTTCAGATGGACCAGAAGTGCATCATTGCCTACTGCATGGTCAACTTACAGTATATACTGTATGTCTAAAAGTACCACTGACATGATGGCATATTTGGGGTTTTAGACATGCTGCCACCAAAGTGACATCCATGGCTATTTCAGAAAGTCAATACCAGACCTCACTTTGGAGTGTTTGTGCTTGACTGGCCAGCCAGCAGTCCAAATCTGTCTCCTGTTAAAAATGAATAGAATGCCCTTATTTGTCATATATACATATACACATGTACAGTACAACCAAATCCTCCCTTCACATATCCCAGCTTGTTTGGAAGCTGGGGTCAGAGTACAAGGTCAGCCATTGTACAGCACCCCTGAAGCAGAGAGGGTTAAGGGTCTTGCTCAAGGGCCCAACACTGGCTGCATGGCATAGCTGGGATTCGAACTCTCTGCCCACTAGACTACCACTGCCACAAAAAAGACACCCGTTTTCACTTTTTGAAGAACTTTAGTATCCTGACTATACTATTACTATACTAATACTTCAACAGACTTTCCAGTAGACAAAAGCTCTGAATATACAAGAGCAGGTGGAGATATTCTTACTTTTCATGCACGGAAGAAAACAGTGGCTTGTATCTGGCTCTGTCATGAACAGAAGGCCCAAGGCCTAAGGCAGAAAGCATTGGGCAGCCGCTCTCACCGGTGGGCAAGGGTCCAGCGAGCGCCAGTTGGAGAATCGAGCGGTATTCTGATTGGCATGCACGAGCTGGTACGGGCTCGTGTCTCGAAACAGCTGTGGTGCAGCAGCGTGCGACGCTGCCATCAGGTGTGTGTTAGCGCCGCAGAATGCTGATAGCGCGGTGAATCTGCAAAGAGCCGGTGAGCTCCGACTCGCTGACAGATTTTCTTCCCCCCTGAACAGGGATAGGGGGAACGAGAAGGAGCGAGAGGGGCACAGCGGGACAAATGGCGACCTTTGGGAAGATTAATTTGTTTACCAACAAACGCGGGAGCTGTCATCGGTGTGTGCGGTTGACCTTTATGTTACTGTCAGCAGGTTGTGTAAGTTTGAGTCATCTGTTCATCCTCATCATCAGTTGGGGACGGTTGGACAGTCGGCTAATAGAGAACGTATAGTCAATTTTTTAAAGACCGATAGGCCAGAGTGGGCAGTGACATACATTTAATGCTGAAAAATTGAAAAGTGCAGGTTTAGTGTAAAGACAGATACATAACTATTTTTTTTATAAATCAAGAAATTTAAGAAACATCCCAGCTTTTAAACCTGATCATTATTTATATCATCTGTGTCAGATAGGCGATTAGATCTAACAGGAATATGACATTCTCTGGAATCTGATGTGTTTTGTAATGTAGCAAATAAGGCAGGGGTCGCAGAGAAGAATAATAATAATTAAATAAACTTGCACACAAGTGCCATCTTGTGGAGGCTTTATGTTACATCTTGTAAACCACAGTGGAAAAAGATTGTACCGGGCAGAGCAGAGAAAGTAAGATGCATTGTTTGTGTTGCCTGGGTCACACTTGTGGGTCGCTTGAAAAAAAAAAAAAAAGCATTACATTTGCACTAGAAATAGAACGAAAAAAAAAAGTTTGTATATCTTCTTTTGCTATTTCCGAATGAATACCTGAAAACAACAGTTAACCAGTTAGTACTTTCTTTTTTACTTCCATTGTCTATACTGTACAAATGCAGTGAAGAAATAAACACACTGGTATACGTCTTTAAGGACAACCTATAGCGTTATTAACTGATATTGTAAAAGTACATACATTTAGAAGTGACCTACACATAAGAACACCTGTCCAAATATCTCAAAAGCAAGGTAAGTCAATTCATTAGACTTCATTAGGATGCTGATAGACACAGGACGAGAGTCCATACTGAAATTCAGCAAAAGCAAAACCAGGTTTTGATTAATAGACACTGAAGAGCTTCAAACATTCAATACAAGTGCTAAACCACTCAAGAGTCCCAGGCCAGCAGGTCTGGCTGATTGCCTATTTGACCAACAGAGGGCACCAGAAGCTACTCAAACAGAAAAAATCAGTTGCATTAAACGAACAACTCACTTCCAGCATCATGACAAAGGTTTGGTGAAGGCTTTTTTGTCCCAGCATTAAGTGCCCCCCGTGTACAAAATGAAGTTTATAAAGACATACGTTGACCGGTTTGGTGTGGGGGAGCTCTAGGAATACTCTAATGATGAACTGGAACAACAAAACTGACTACATGGCCAGAAAGTCCCAAAGACATACTTTAGAACTCTATAATAATGATCAAGTCTGTTCAACAAGGTCATTTGTCCATATAGTGTAGGTCATAAAATATATACTAGCTAGAATACAATTAATAGGCAAGACATAAAAGTTACTACACAACATTATAACATCTATTATAAAAACAAACACTAATTCTAACACCATCATGTAGGTAAATCAGAGACGGGACACTGTAGATCAGATCACGTAGGACCAAAATCTAACAGAGATTTGAGTGTTTTCTCTTCTAGCACACTTAATCAAAGCCATAAATGCTTTGCTAATTAGCTGATGAGTTGAATCAAGTGTGTTTAATGAGGTATAATGCAAATGCAGTACTGCAGAATCTGACATCACTGCTCAGTATATAAGACTACAGAGATTGGGATCATACAGGACTTTCTCTATTTAAAAAATGATGCTGCAGCTGAACTCTCGTCTGTATTATATCTGAATGCTGGAATATGAGCAATATACCCTAGAATGTAATGAATCTGCTAAGCATTAAGCTGTAGGGTATTTTCCTTCATCATGGTTCCCAATTACCTATTATTTTTGGATCACATACAGTTACATACAGTAGGTGGATTTGCTGGTCTAAATTATTAAGGTATACTAAGGCCTTGTTGCTGAGGTTGGATGCCTGCATCGTGTCCAGTTTTAATGTGGCACCGGACTGCAACCCTGATCAGGATAAAGCGTTTTTTAAAGATAAATGATCATGTATGTATGTATTATGGTATCACAGTGAATATGGCAAACAAAAGTAAAAAAAACAGAGAGTGGTCTGAGTAGGTAAACAACACAACAGCCAAACATGATCAACATAAAGGTTAGAAGACCATCTCTAAAGAGCTTGATGTTCCTGAGACCAAAGCTGCCAATAAAATTAAGAAATGTAAAACCCATAGGACTGTAGCCAACATCCCTGGACACGATTCCAAAAAAAACATTTGGCCCAAGATTGAACAGATTGTTCAAATGCTCGAAAAGAACCAAAAAACTTTGAAACACATTCAAGTGCACCTTCCATCTCCAAGTCGAACAGTTCCAAGTTGCGCCATCTGTCAAGTGTCTGAATGAAAATGAGCTCCAAGGCAGAAAAGCCAAGAGGATCCCTCTTCTACAAACAAGACAAAATAATAAAGAGAGATTGGATGTTTGCTGGAATTCATGTTGACAAACCACAGTCCTTCCGGGAGAATGTGCTATGGCCAAGTAAAACAAAATTAGAATTTTTGCCTACTGTTAAACTAGGAGGTGGCTCAATGATGTTTTGGGGTTGCTTTGCTTGAATCACTGAAAGGCACAGTGAAGTCAGAAGACTATCAATGCATTTTGGAGTGGAACGTGCAACCCACTGTCAGAAAGCTCATGTGTCCTTTAGTAGGATAATAACCCAAAACACACAAAAAGCTCCCAAGAATGGGCGCATAGATCATTTTTGACCATTTGTCCTGCTATGAGTCCTGATCCTAATCATCTTACACATCTGAGGAAAAAGCTGAAACTTTCCATATAAAACTTAAGACCTGGAGGAGAGTGAATTAAATTACCCAACAGAGAAGTGAAGAGATAAAATAAAAGTACTTTGAACCTGCTATACCACCATTCATTCCCAGCAAAATGAGACACTTTCTGCTGTACTTAAAATACTTGTAGTGAAGACAGATTAGATTCTTAGCAACTATTTGTCACATACGAACAATGTGAATGTTTGAACAAGCACAATAGGGTGTAGTCTAGCTAAGTGAGTGATTAAAGCATGACATGAGTCATGTAAGTGCACATCTGTAGGTGAGAGTGAAAACTGTATGTGCTATAATTATACCAGCGGAGATGATGAGAGTCGCAGATTAACAGCTTCTTCTCACCCTGCCTTCAGGGTCTGCTGAACAAAGCCTCCTGTCATTTTACAATAGAAAGCACTGTCTGTATTGTCTGCTGTAGTTAAAAGCGTAGAGATTTTGTTACCTGTGATACAGACACACTTGGGGAGCCAGACATCACAATGCATCCAGGTCAGTGTAGTCATGTGGATTGGTCTGCAATTCTACACCAGTTCAGTCACAGAGAGACCCTGAGTAATAAAAAATACTTCATATTCTTTCATTAACTATAGAAACTCACTCGCTTTTGATGCTCAATGGTGGTTGGTCCATCAAGGCTCAGTTGACACGGCAGCTTAAGAAGCCCAAATCAGACAGTTTTCCTCATTTGACAGATTTGTGACAAAATGAACAGCAAAAATTATACACAGCACTTAATTCTATACATAAACTATATTTGATAATATGACCAGATCCTAAATCATGCAACTCTTACTCTTACGTATATGCTGTCCTATTAAAACAATCCAATTATAATCAAAACAGTTCTGTCTATACAAACACAATTTTAAAGCTATAACAAGTAGATTAATTCTGAACAATTTAATTTATAGCAATTGTAACATTTGTTTAGATGATAAATTAGAAACACTGAATAAATCAATTTTATATTTTTTTTTACCTAAACACTGCAGCACTCTAAATCTGTTAAACATTAAGCAAGAAAACTGGTTTTACTAAGTATGAGAACATTAAACTACTTTTCAGACAGAAAACACAGCATGACATTTGACCCAAGATTTTTCATTTCTCTCAAGTGTATAAATACAAGCTCATAAAGTCCACCCAAACAATCAAAACTATTTGATATAAAAATGCTTTAATACAAGTACAATAGCAACAAATGATTCGACAATTAAAATGTAGAAACATAACATTTTCTCATATAAAACAAAAAAAACATTAACCAATTTCAAGCATAAACAAAACAAAGAGAAATATCATAGCAAGGAACCAAACAATGAACGAATAACACATTCACTTCAAATGAGACATTTTCCTTTGTCAAGGAGGATTGGTTTTCTTTCTACTGGCAACAGAAGGCTTATCAATCTGAATATCAGCCTGCTTTATCAAACATTATTACAAAGAAATCATAACATGAAACATTTAAGCATGCCCCTTCTCAAAATCCTTGTTTTTTGAACGTGATTCTGTATTTTTCCAGCCATAAAACTCCCTCAAAAATCCGATGTCTTTAACTGCTGTCATCAGTTCCTGTAATTAGGCTGCAATTACTGAATTACTCTAAAATGTTGATGGTTAAACGTCCTCCAAACAGCCACTGTGTGAGACTGAGACTTGGCATGGTTCTTTATAACTGATAGGATGTGCTACTTAAGGAATAACATTTAGTCCTTGACACATCTCCCTTATCCAAACACCATTTACCTTCTTTGAAGCACCTTTGAACTTAAGAACGAGATTTTAATGGCTGATTCTGAAGGCGTAGTTTGTTAAATTAGTACAATACCAATAGCAGTGTGCTAGATTGACATATCATTACTATTATTACTATGCAAATTGCATGTAACACAGCTAAAATAACTGTTTTATTTTATTAAAACATGATTGTTGCTCTGCAAAATACTGGAGATGTTTCAGCTCTTATATTTAGGATCAGTGTGCGATACAGATGCGTTTATACATAAATACAGAACACATAAACTAATTTTAATATAATGACTTTATACTTGTAAAGTTCTGCATTAATTGTCCTAAAGAATTGGCTCGGATGTCATGATCAGATTAGTATACAGCTACCTAAAATGAAAAAAATGGCAAAAAAAACAACTTATTTCTACTCATGACCAAGTTATTATAATTATTATAATAGCTGGACTTGTTTCTGCATTGTATTTTTATATGATTTATACACAGTATTAATATGCTAGTGAGCAAAATCTGACACAATCACTGAAAGTACATGAACAGCCAGCATTATATCATAATATATCAAGTATGGCCCTGCTAAATCCTTTGCTTTTAGGGACTGGACTCTTCTCTTAACCTCGTTATCATAACACAGTTAAGAAATGAACATATGAGAATAAAATCTGCCTGCAATTTTGAATTCACTGACTGACTAAAATGAGCTGAGTGAAGTATACTGTACAAGTCCGTTTTACACAGAAAACAGAATAAGGTAAAAGAAAAATCAGACATTTAAGTTCTATTTAACTGTATGTACAACCAGCTTAAAAACAATCATGCAAACACACTGAGTAGATTTTTGTGTAGTGTTTGCAATATGTATTCATGCAAACTAGTACAAATGTTATAGCTGCTGGTCTGGAAATAGATTTTCAGCTTTTATGTAGTCAGATTAGTAGAAAATATATACATGTATACACACCAATGGGTCTGGGCTGCATTGACAGCATATTAGGCGGGTGTTCCTAAAGTCTTGGTATTTACCTCAAAACATTGCTTTAAAATTAAGATATGTACTTTAAAGTACACTCACATGCACTGTAAATTCTATCGAAAAATACATAGCTTCATTGCATTACGCACATTAATGTACTAGACATTTTTATTACAGTGCAGTGAAAACCTGATGGGGAAAACAATCAATTCAATTGACTTAATAATTACAATAGCGTATATACAAATACTTACAGACACCTTTGTACATACAAAGTAGGTACAAGTACTGTTATTTGGCGAAAAATGCAAATGCAATGCAAATTAGCATATTAACAGACAAATATTTGGTTAAATATAAATGAGTGTGAATAGCTGCGTCCAAAATCGCATACTTCCATACTGAACAGTACCCGAAAGCAGTATGCGAAAACGGTTAGTACCCGGATAACCTACTGCCTGGGCAGCCTTTTTTGAGTATGCAAACGATGCACACTTATAGTCCGATAATCTATCCCATAACGCAACTGGAACTGCAAAGGCGTTCGTAGCGAAGAAAAAAGATGGTGTAAAGCGGAGTAAGACAAACATTAAACTTAAGTGATGATTTAGTACAACCCTGAATAATGATGTTATCAGTAGCTTTGTGGAGAACTACAAAACACACTTGCGTACTGAAAGAGCGCATTGCTTTACCCACCGAGCAGTGCATACTGCCTCAAATCTAGTACATACTGGTTAAGTATGTGATTTCAGACAGCCATAGTTCTTTTTATAATCACAGACAGATAATGAGAGGCAAAAATTAATTTACATTTAAATAATGTAACTGGAAATGAGATCTGTGAAGGCTCTGCAAATTAACTTAAGTTAACTGGCTTTAATATGGTACTTTAGGTTATTGGTTTAGTCTAGTTTTGTTTTTTATACTGCTAGTACTGCGATATTTTAGCATTGTATTGTTTCTAAAGCATCTGCTACATACAGTACATCCAAGGACAAAAGAAAGGAATAAGCATAGAAGACCTAAAAAGACCTTGTCAGACCTGGATAAATACCTAACTGTAAGTCCAATCTCATTCATTTTTAATGCTGAAATTAATTTTTAAAAAGACTGTGTAATCAGTGACACGTCAATCTGCTACAATACCATGGCAAATATCAAAACAAAAAATGTACACAGTATATAGCATGTTACCCTATATGTTACCTCATTTAATAAGTCATAGCACCTTCTAGAGGGAAACATTAAAACAAAATTAAAGAAATATTATTTTACTACAATTTAGTTGTTAAAAGTTACATGATGGCTGTAAAAGTGGCTCAAAAAAGTGTTTGGAGGTTTGGTATATGGGCCCTATATAAAACTCAATAATGCTAATTAAATAAATACTATGATTTTACACTGAATCATACAAAATGCTAACATTTAAAGAAAGGCTGGGTCATAATTTCTTTTAAGCAGGTTCTTATGGTCAGATGGGTGCTGGTGCTCCTTTAAGACAATGTAATAGGACTCTAGATGAGGTCAGTGTTTATGGAGTGTATTAGTAGTTTGCTGAATACACAAAACAGGAGCATGATTTTGGACCTGATTATTACTGCACATTAGTAATAAACTGACAAAATACAACAGGGTGTGAAGGTTGGTTAGGGTCAACTTAAAATACTATTAATTACTTGTGGCACACTGTACAACCAAGAGTTACCAGCCATGACCAGTACATGTTTTCCTACCCTCATGTAGGACGCCACTGAAAGTGCTTCTGGAATTTCCAAAGATCATTCTGACTGCTTCATGAGTATCAGTTCCACACACCTTCCACATACAGGAAAGAGGGCAAAGTGTCAAGTCTTTTCACACAGACAGAAACTAGTAGTCTGGCCAGACACACACAGTGAGCAGACACAGCTGGCACACAGCTCTTATAAGCACATATTAAGAGATTACACACAGACCCTGTAGCCCTGGCATGTTGCCATGTAGACGGATTAAAAACACTGATGGCGAGACCTTTTATCTTTAGTCAAATACAATGACGGCTCTCTGCACCTACCACCGTTCTGTATTCCTACTGCAGGTTTGGCTCATTACATACAGCCAAGTAAGTTAATACTATGTACTTATGTATATTTAAATTAGCTTAAACTGTTAATAGTGGTAAATTTAACTGTGCAAGGCACTGCTTTTTATATCATTAGGTTTTTATTTTGCTTACTTGGTACAGATGCCCCTCTTCATCTGGCATGAGATCACAAACCAAAAAGCTCAAGCTTATAAATTAGATAATGAATATATAGCTTTTTTCCAAAAAAGTGAGATTTCTTAACAGTTCTCATTTGAGAGGACCTATTCTATCCTATTACTGTTCAAACAACAAGGATTTTCTTGTTTTTTTCTTTAAAGAAAAAGATATTGAAAAATAAGCACATGTAAACTGAAATTTATAAAATTCCATTAATAGTTCACTGTACATAAAAGAAACAAAATGATTCCAAACTAAAATATATAGTACATATATTGAAAAAAATATATGATTATATTCACCAAAATAAAAGCTGTACTGTAAGTGTAATACACACTCTCTCTTTGAGAAGAACATGTAAAAGTGCTGCTTAAAGTGTTTTTTAAAAGGCTCTATTTCCTATGTACTCATGGCTTTTTAGATTGTTACCTCTCAGTTCCTGAAGTATCTTTCTTTTCTTTTATCTGTTAGACTGCTTTTTTCACTGCTATGCCTCTTTCTACGACTCGCTGGAGCATCGGATGGAGGGGGAGCCCATCTGGGTGAGCACCTTGTCCAGCCACTGCAGAGGTCCGTTCAGGTGCAGCTCTATCCAGCAGGGGGTGCTAGTGACTGTCTGTCGCCTGGACAATAAATAATACAGAGCTTATAGGCACTGCTGCAAAGCTGCTACACACAAATTCGTGTCTAGACTAAAGGGGAAAGCATAATTTTTAGGCATTTCATTTAATTAAAATGTGTATAATGTCCTTTTTCCACTGATGAAAGAAAAAAAACTGTTCATATATCAACACAATGTGATATTATATGTATTTTATAGAAATGTGGCGATTGGGTGGTGCAGCTTCCAGAGATCTAGGGATGTGGGATTCGAATCTCAGCTGTGCTATCGGCCATGGCTGAAACAGTCTAGCAAGTGGGAGGTGCTGGTCCCAAGCCCGGATAAAAAAATAGGAGGTTGCATCAAGAGCGGCATACCGTGTACAAACACCACTGCTACTGGCTGGTGAAGGGGGTGTGTGCTAGTCTGCAGCCCTCCTAGGCCAGTATGGGTATAAAGGAAAATTTAGTCACATTCAGTCTGCACACGAGCTTACCTCACTCAAAGTAAAACCCAGAGCACTGTCTTTAGGCAGACAAGAGATCAGAACCCAGGCTTAATTTTACACACGAGGTACCAAACATGAGGTCCAAATGGTAAAAGAGCAAAGGTAAACACACCCTCAAAAGCCAATAATACAATACAGATTACATTAATTAAGAAATAAGAAGCTTAATGCTTCTGGTGGCTTTTAGAAAGTAAAGCCACAGTGTTAAAGTCAACAATCAACAAACGAGATGGTCTTGTTGGACAAATGATCAAAATTGGCTGATTATTTGTAATATTGTAATTATAGTTTTAGCTATTACTGTACAGTCCTAATATAGGTGTGGGCTACACTGATGGCAGTGTGTCTGGAATTGAGCTCAGTCTTAAGGCACCACACGACTCCAACAGGGAAGACCATCAGGACCATCAGAACTGCCAAATACTTTCTCCTACATTCCACACCGCTTACACAATGGCCTGTCTCTTTCTCTCCGTTTTATACACACATTTTGTTTAAGGTCTCTGACACCTAGATTTTCTGCTCTGTGTAACTCCTTGATGGATAATTAGTTTTTCATTTGTTCTCAAGTCTTCACCCATTTTCTAACAAAAACAAACACACAGCAATGATAAATTAAATTGTGTTTTTTTTTCCGGTGTCTGTAATTCAGTTTTAATAGCTGCTTTGACATTTCAGGATATGTTCAACCAACGAGCAGCGCACATTCTTCTCCTTCCTTAGTGTCTCTCAGTGTCTGTCAGTGCAGACAGTTAATAATCTAGTCTCAGTGCAGACTGCTACTTTCTGCAAAGCTATTTAACTCCTTCACATCTCTAAATGACGCTTAAAAACAGCCTTGAGTTGTCGGCAGCTCCTTCGAAACTACTGTAAATTCAGATCAAAGGCAAATGAGAGGAAGTGAGAGGTGGTGTAGGACTGATTAAGTGGGATAAAAAGCACGATCCAAAACATCAGATGAAAAGATAGATAAAGTACTATTTGAAAAGGATGTGTATCTGAATATGCACTACAGTGTGTGTGTGTGTGTGTGTGTGTGTGTGTGTGTGTGTGTGCGCATATTGAGGGTGTTTAACCAGTTTTGCTTTTGTAATTAAACATAAACTTACTTTGAGGTGACACTTATTTTATAAGCATACTATACAAAGGAAATTATTTTGTTGTTTTATACACTTTATCACCCCAATATACCCCTGTATTTATTAATTAAAAAGAACCCCCACAGCCCCCTGGCTGACCACATTGAGTGTTTTACCACCACTTTATCCTGGACAGGGTCCGACTCATTGGACAAAAGGTAGGAAACCCAAATCAACGCTCCCCCACTTCCCAGACAGGTCACCGGTCCATCACAGGGCAGACACACACACACTCACACTTAGGGCAATTTCTAGTAGCTCCAATTGGCCTGACTACGTCTTGGCCCGACATTGCTACCCACTGCGCCACCATGCCGCCCTTAAAATACATTGTGCTTGTAAATCTAAAGTGTGTGTTTGATTTAGATTTTTGGTGTCTGGACTTTTAAGCGGTATCCAACCCCTATTGTTTGTATTCCGTATCATATCGTAGAAGTTGTCTATCGTTACACCCCTAGGTAGGTGGTGTATATATTTTTTTATATTTTTAAATGTGTACGGTAATTATTTTTACAGATTTATGATTACTAGCTTCTTATTAAACTTACAGGAATGGTGATCATAAAGTTTACAGTTTAAGCAGACTTTTAAAAACGTGTTATAGGAAAATGTTGAAATGTTTGGGAATCAACCATGCAACCAAAATGTCTATTTTTACCTTCTTTTTTCTTTTTAAAAATCTTTTATTCCCTCACTCTTACTCACCCTTTCATTATGGTGCATTTCCCAGTGGAAATCAATAAATGGTTTCAATTATGGCTTTGGGTTTTCCTTTTCCGGCAAAAAGATTAGTCACGAGAGACGGTATGAAAAAAATACACAGACGGTGAGAGTGGAAAGGGTGCAGACCGGGAAAGTGTGACACTTCTGGGAGCACGGTGGATGTGTGTTTTTGGAGTGGTGTGACCTGCTAACATAGACCTAACAGTTTACATGAGTGGCGTGTTGACATAGGGCTCGTCCAGCGGCTTCGTTTAACGAGGAAGCACCAAAAGCAGGTCAGTCGAAACCAGACAGCTCGGGCAAACAGCTGGTTCACACACCACCAGGTCTCATCCAACTCATACAGTCATTCAGCACGACTGCGTTTAAATGAATTAGCCTAGCACTACCGGGCTTATTCTTACTGATTTTAACCAGAAATAGAAAAAAAAAAACACTGGACATGAAGTTACTGTAATGATTTCAATAAATAAATACTAATTATTACCAGAATGGGTGTGTGCATGTGTGTGTGTGTCTGCCCTGCGATGGACTGGCGCCCCGTCCAGGGTGTTACTGTGTGCCTTGTGACCATTGAAAAGCTGGGATAGGCTCCAAAGGAAACCAAAATCAACACTCCCCCCACTTCCCAGACAGGTCGCTAGTCCATGACAGGGCAGACACACACACACACACACACTCACACACTCAGGGTAATTTCTAGTAGCTTCAATTGGCCTTATCGCATATTTTGGCCTGACCTACTACGCCACCATGCCACCCTCAAAATACATTGTGCATGCAAACCTAATGTGGGTGTTTGATTTAGATTTTTGGTGTCTGAACTGTCCTGTAGCATTAAGGCTCAGTGTTTTTGAAGTACTCACCTGTACTCAGCTCCCCAGCCCTTGACGAAACTCATGCGGATCGTGCACATGCGGGTCAGCTGATACACTGCCTCGAAGCCTTGGTTCACTGACTGGGCCAAAAGGGCAGCAAACTCCTGATTATTGAAAATTTTCAAGTTACAACCTGAGGAAACAATAACACCGATATTAGATACAACTTGGATTAATCACAAACTAAAAGATAACAAAAATGGATTCAAGTTTGAGTACTATGAACATAATCAAGACATAGTCAAATCTACTAATCTCATTTCTATTAATCGCTTTATCGTGTGAAGGGTCACGGCGGGTGAGGTTTCACTGAAAAACACTAGGTGCAAGGGAGGAATATCCTGGACAGGACGCAAATTTATCAGAGGGCTTCAGCCATTAACACACCTGTGCCCAGGACATAGCCAATCATGTCTGTGTAGACGTCAGCTCAAACCTGGATCTCAGTATTTACTTTATATTTAACAAACTGGTGCATAACTACCAAAATCAGTAAAAACAGAAAACAGAAGGACCACAAATGGAGAGGGGTCAACTCTTAAATTTTTGTAAGCTGTATATACAATTACTAAAATAAACAAGATGCTAATAGTAAAAAAAACTGATGCCAGTTATTGATAAAGTTCGTCAGACCTGGTGGAATCTTGCAGACGGTGGCAGGGTGCCATCCGTATCGCTGGTTGCAATTTGGACTTTGAACAAAGATGGCACTGTCACTGAGACACTCAGCAAACACCTCACCTCCGATGTAGTATAAACGCACGCCCCGCCCTGGGGAAGACACAAGTAGACAAAAGTGATATTTTAGTCTGAAAGGACATACGTCGAATTGCTAAACTTGGGGCTGTGCATACCGATGTGTCTCCGTGTGAGCTCAACAGCAGCGTTGCGATTGATATTGGACAGCAGGCCCAGACAAAAGCGCTCCGAGTTGGACGGATCGGTAAAGCCATCTACCGTGAGAGAAGGCTGAGAGGCATGGAAGATCTCGCCAACCCGCTGGTTTAGCTCATAGTATGATATGGAGCACCAGAACACCGGTTCACAATATGTGACAGGCTGCAGGTCTAACAGGGATAGAGAGAAAAGACAAAGACAGTGATGGTAAAAAGGTTAAAAAAGTGAATATTAATGAGACAGATGTTAAGGGTATGTGTTGATTCCCAGAAGTGAAACATTTAAGTGCAGTGGAAACACTAGCACAACTTGGGACCAGAAAATTACTGCCTTATGGTTACGTTTGGTAAACACACCACATTTCCTCTAACCGCTTCAAAAAATAGACAAGAATTTACAAAAGAAAGAAAAGGTTCCCGGATACAGGCAGGACAACAAAGCCCATATCTGCAGTATGAGGAAGTGCAGTATTTATTATTCTAGCAACAAGTGGGAACCCAAGCTTCCAGTTTTATCCCCACATCAGAAAATAAGAGACAGGATACTGTTCTGCATGTGAAGAGTGTGTTGTGTTTGTCCAAGTACTGGTACTGAGATCAAACCGGGCGGAGACAAACGCTTTATTCAGCTGTGGCTTCCTCTGGGGCAGTCACCACAAACTAGAACTTAAGTCACATGTGCAAAAGAACTCAAATACATATACACACACACACACCACAGCTGCGGTCATATGTACACAACCACACATTTTCTGAGATCTTACCCAAGTTACTGGGTGCTGGAGATAATGAGTTGGGTGACAGGTTCGGAGATCCTACAAATAGAAAGCAATATTATCACACATGAAATAATTTCATTTAATAATCAAACAAGACAGAATAGACATTACTAAAAGTAAAAACCTATTTAAAACTATTTACATTTACTGATCAGCCCTTACGGTGTAATTTATTTATTTATTTAATAGAATTTTAATGTATGTTTTACACACCCCGTTACATTGATGACAGAAGCAGGTAGTTACTGGTTACACAAGATTCATCAGCTCACAAGTTTTAATGTCAAACACGGTCATGGACAATTCTGTATCTCTAATCCACCTCACTTGCATGTCTTTGGACTGTGTGAGGAAACCAGAGCTCTCGGAGGAAACCCAAGCAGACCCAGGGAGAACATGCAAACTCCACACAGAAAGGACCTGGACTGCCCCACCTGGGAATCGAACCCAGGACCTTCTTGCTGTGCGGCGACAGTGCTACCCACTGAGCCACCATGCCGCCCGCAAGGTCCATAAAGACGTAGTTTGACAACTTTGGTGTGAAGGATGTCCAGTGGTCTAAATAGGTCTAAAGAAGTCCTGACCTTGATCCTAATGAATTCTTTGATGTTGATTTTAAGCCAGGCCTTGTCCAACATCAGTACCTAAGATCACATATAATCCTGTGACAATGAGTACCAAGTGCCAAAGATACACTCCGAAATTTTGTAGTCAGCCTTCCCAGAAAAGTGGAGGGTGCCACAACAGGAAACAAGCCCAGATAGTTAGCTAGCAGCCTAAGCATGCAGGTTGTGTGACCAAAAGTGTCTTGGTATCAATCATCTAATAGTCACACCATGACAGATTGTCTGAAGCACTTTGTCTATGAACTTTTAACAATGTTAATAATCACCTGTGTCCATGCTAGGGTTCAGCGGATAGTCGTTGGTCTCTCCATCCTCACTGAGGTACCCTGGAGGGGGTGTCTCTGAAACACACATACAGACACAGATTGCAAACAGTTCTACTAAGGTGAGGTGTAAGGACTTTCCTCAGACTAGGGTTCCTGTTAACAGTAAGTTGAGTTTAAACAGCAGCTCAGCACCGCTCAGCCTAAGAAATGGAAAAACTAAATACTTTATTACTGTAACTGACTTCTTCCCCCAAACCTTGAATCAAATACCACTATGACGACGCAAATCCCAAGCACACACTGAGTCGAATCTGCAGAGTAGATGAGCACTTTCCCTTCTGTACAAAAGATTTCTAGCCATTGGATTGAACCCAGGATTCAAAGCAGCTTAGTATTAGTTGTATAAGGACATGGCTTTACAGTAGTACTGTTTAGTCCTGCAGGTTTAATCTACATGTTGCTTGTTATAACACCTACCATATACATTTATGTATGTTGAAATACCTTTTTTGGTTAATCTAAGCC
Organism: Trichomycterus rosablanca; assembly: GCF_030014385.1. NCBI lineage: Eukaryota > Metazoa > Chordata > Actinopteri > Siluriformes > Trichomycteridae > Trichomycterus > Trichomycterus rosablanca. The sequence goes on along the minus strand of NC_086014.1, from coordinate 10,474,953 downwards.
AATTCAAGGTTGTTGTTTAGATCTATTATTTTATTTACAAACTGTGTGAGGTTGATTTGAGTTTATAAAATCCCTTGTAGTTTTTATGAAACTAGTTCACATATCTGTAATTGTGCTGTGCAATGTTCTGGATCTTTTCATTTTGATCTGGTAACACAATGTCTTTGGTATGCACTTATTTGCCTTATGAATTGCCAAACTTCAACGCTGTTATTCATATATACAGTGTATCACAAATGTGAGTACACCCCTCACATTTCTGCAAATATTTTATTATATCTTTTCATGGGACAACACTATAGAAATAAAACTTGGATATAACTTAGAGTAGTCAGTGTACAACTTGTATAGCAGTATAGATTTACTGTCTTCTGAAAATAACTCAACTCACAGCCATTAATGTCTAAATAGCTGGCAACATAAGTGAGTACACCCCACAGTGAACATGTCCAAATTGTGCCCAAAGTGTCAATATTTTGTGTGACCACCATTATTATCCAGCACTGCCTTAACCCTCCTGGGCATGGAATTCACCAGAGCTGCACAGGTTGCTACTGGAATCCTCTTCCACTCCTCCATGATGACATCACGGAGCTGGTGGATGTTAGACACCTTGAACTCCTCCACCTTCCACTTGAGGATGCGCCACAGGTGCTCAATTGGGTTTAGTCCATCACCTTTACCTTCAGCTTCCTCAGCAAGGCAGTTGTCATCTTGGAGGTTGTGTTTGGGGTCGTTATCCTGTTGGAAAACTGCCATGAGGCCCAGTTTTCGAAGGGAGGGGATCATGCTCTGTTTCAGAATGTCACAGTACATGTTGGAATTCATGTTTCCCTCAGTGAACTGCAGCTCCCCAGTGCCAGCAACACTCATGCAGCCCAAGACCATGATGCTACCACCACCATGCTTGACTGTAGGCAAGATACAGTTGTCTTGGTACTTCTCACCAGGGCGCCGCCACACATGCTGGACACCATCTGAGCCAAACAAGTTTATCTTGGTCTCGTCAGACCACAGGGCATTCCAGTAATCCATGTTCTTGGACTGCTTGTCTTCAGCAAACTGTTTGCGGGCTTTCTTGTGCGTCAGCTTCCTTCTGGGATGACGACCATGCAGCACTGACAGGCTGACCTCCCACGTCTTCAACCTCTGCAGCAATGCTGGCAGCACTCATGTGTCTATTTTTTAAAGCCAACCTCTGGATATGACGCCGAACACGTGGACTCAACTTCTTTGGTCGACCCTGGCGAAGCCTGTTCCGAGTGGAACCTGTCCTGGAGAACCGCTGTATGACCTTGGCCACCATGCTGTAGCTCAGTTTCAGGGTGTTAGCAATCTTCTTATAGCCCAGGCCATCTTTGTGGAGAGCAACAATTCTATTTCTCACATCCTCAGAGAGTTCTTTGCCATGAGGTGCCATGTTGAATATCCAGTGGCCAGTATGAGAGAATTGTACCCAAAACACCAAATTTAACAGCCCTGCTCCCCATTTACACCTGGGACCTTGACACATAACACCAGGGAGGGACAACGACACATTTGGGCACAATTTGGACATGTTCACTGTGGGGTGTACTCACTTATGTTGCCAGCTATTTAGACATTAATGGCTGTGTGTTGAGTTATTTTCAGAAGACAGTAAATCTACACTGCTATACAAGCTGTACACTGACTACTCTAAGTTATATCCAAGTTTCATGTCTATAGTGTTGTCCCATGAAAAGATATAATGAAATATTTGCAGAAATGTGAGGGGTGTACTCACTTTTGTGATACACTGTATATATTTTTTCACAGTACCACGGTGGGGTAGCTGGAAAACTGGAAGCTGCACAGCAACATCGATTCTGGAAAACAATGTTTAATCTTTACCTGAGATCACCTTGAGTGTCACATTTTTATGCATTGGTTTCTAACTAATAGTTGTTTTTTTTCAACCACCCAAACCAAGCTGCTTCTGCTTCTGGCTGCCTTAAATGATTACATTAACGAAGACAACATCAGAAATGCAATCATTTGAAATGTACAGTGTGGTCAAAAAGTATTTAGTCAGCCACTGATTGTGCAGGTTCTCCTACTTAGAAAGATGAGGGAGGTCTGTAATTTTCATCATAGGTACACTTCAACTATGAGAGACAAAATGAGAAAAATTGTAGGATTTTTAAAGAATTTATTTGTAAATTATGGTGGAAAATAAGTATTTGGTCAATAACAAACAAGCAAGATTTCTGGCTCTCACAGACCTGTAACTTCTTTAAGAAGCTCTTCTGTCCTCCACTCGTTACCTGTATTAATGGCACCTGTTTGACCTCGTTATCTGTATGAAAGACACCTGTCCACAGCCTCAAACAGTCAGACTCCAAACTCAACCATGGCCAAGACCAAAGAGCTGTCGAAGGACACCAGGAAGAAAATTGTAGACCTGCACCAGGCTGGGAAGAGTGAATCTACAATAGGCAAGCAGGTTGGTGTGAATAAATCAACTGTGGGAACAATTGTAAGAAAATGGAAGACATACAAGACCGTTGATAATCTCCCTTGGGGTCAAGATCTCATCCCGTGGGGTCAAAATGATCATGAGAACGGTGAGCAAAAATCCCAGAACTACACGGAGGGACCTGATGAATGACCTGCAGAGAGCTGGGACCAAAGTAACAAAGGCTACCATCAGTAACACTACGCCGAGAGGGACTCAAATCCTGCAGTGCCAGGCGTGTCCCCCTGCTTAAGCCAGTACATGTCCAGGCCCGTCTGAAGTTTGCCAGAGAGCATATGGATGATCCAGAAGAGGATTGGGAGAATATCATGTGGTCAGATGAAACCAAAATGGAACTTTTTGGTAAAAACTCAACTCGTCGTGTTTGGAGGAAAAAGAAGAACCCAAGAACACCATACCTACTGTGAAGCATGGGGGTGGAAACATCATGCTTTGGGGCTGTTTTTCTGCAAAGGGGACAGGACGACTGATCCGTGTTAAGGGAAGAATGAACGGGGCCATGTATCGTGAGATTTTAAGCCAAAACCTCCTTCCATCAGTGAGAGCATTGAAGATGGAACGTGGCTGGGTCTTCCAGCATGACAATGATCCCAAACACACCGCTCGGGCAACGAAGGAGTGGCTCCGTAAAAAGCATTTCAAGGTCCTGGAGTGGCCTGGCCAGTCTCCAGACCTCAACCCCACAGAAAATTTGTGGAGTCCGTGTTGCCCAGCAACAGCCCCAAAACATCACTGCTCTAGAGGAGATCTGCATGGAGGAATGGGCCAAAATACCAGCTACAGTGTGTGCAAACTTGGTGAAGACTTACAGAAAACGTTTGACCTCTGTCATTGCCAACAAAGGTTATGTTACAAAGTATTGAGTTGAACTTTTGTTATTGACCAAATACTTATTTTCCACCATAATTTACAAATAAATTCTTTAAAAATCCTACAATGTGATTTCCTGGATTTTTTTTTCTCATTTTGTCTCTCATAGTTGAAGTGTAGCTATGATGAAAATTACAGACCTCTCTCATCTTTCTAAGTAGGAGAACTTGCACAATCAGTGGCTGACTAAATACTTTTTGACCCCACTGTACTTGGGGTGGTTGTTAAATAAATGTATAGCATAATAAACAGTAAGTACTAGGGTGCGCAGGTAAATGTACCATGCAGGGTCTGCCAATTTCTTAGGGTTGTAGTAGCTCTCTTTCCTGGCAGGCTTGGAGAGGACTAAGGAAATGTTCACCCTGCACTACACTGTCTCTTTGTCTCTCTCTGCCTTTGTCTGTCAGTCTGACAGCCTTCACCAGTCTTAGTAGACATGGCTTATACTGTAAGACCTTAAAGATAAATTCCTGCTCAAGCATTATGTGTGTATGATGCTATAAGGCCAGCTACTGAAATACATGTCTTTATATGCAATCTGAAATAGGCTTCTGTCCTATATAACAGGGTTTTTCAAATAGGTTGCAGAGAAAAACAATAATAACACACACACACACACACACACACAGAGACTCCCATTCATGCTAATACCTGCAATATAGTTGCTAGAAGGCTCGATGCCAGCTGGAAAGTTTGTGTTTTCAGGAATGGAGTTACTGTAGTCATCCAGAGGAGGGAACTCACTGGGTATCTCAGGGTGGCGAGGGACCAACACGGGTGGAAGAACTACAGAAAAAGAGAGATTCTGGCAACCAATTCTATGGGATTACCACATGCGTATTTCATTCATGCAAAAGTAGCAGCAATGCACCTTTAAAGCAAGGTGATTTTCTATTCTAGCTATGATGTAGTTACTCATAGTACATATGTTGAATGGCAGAATACAGATCTGAATGAATGTAACTTTACCTGGAGTCTCTACACGCTGATAGTGGTAGGGGTTCACACAAACCTCATCCTTCTTCATGTGAAAGGCAAACTCACACAGCTCTATGGCTCTCAGCTCGTGGTGAGACTGCAGGTCCGGCCAGCGCCAAAGCCGGCAATATATGACGTGAGGAAGACCTTTCCTATGAGAAACCTGCAACCTCCCATCAAGAGACCTAACAGACAGAGACAAAGAAATCAGATAATTACTGGTTACACAAGATTCATCAGTTCAAGTTTAATGTCAAACACAGTCATGGACAATTTTGTATCTCCAATTCACCTCACTTGCATGTCTTTGGACTATGGAAAACACCTGAGCTCCGGATGAGAACCACGCAGACACGGGGAGAACATGCAAACTCCACAGAGAAAAGGCACGGACCTTCCTGCTATGAGGTGACAGTCCTACCCAGAGTCACCGTGCCACCAGTTTAATTAATATTAATGGTAATGTAACAGTAATAAACATGCATCATGCAAATGTGTTTATACTTACAAAACACAATTTAGTTGGTCAAAGGTCAATTATAGCTTGTTTTAACATAATCTGTGGTGAAATTCAGAGCAGTATGAGTGTATTTCAACTATAAGATGTTAGGACTAAAGAAAAAAAAGAAACCCTATAGCCCTCTAAATTTGTAGCCCCTCCACTCCACAAATGCATTATGCATGACATTATGCATTAGATATGCATTACAACCCTCTCACCCCATGGACGTTTGAATGCGAGACCGAGTGAGAGAGAGACTGACAGAGAACGTTATCCTAGTTTAGCGAAGTTTTTATTTACACTTCAAAGCGCAGACACCATTCATGTCACAAGCGCTTGCTATATGTTTTTAACAATGGTAAAATACTTACAATGTTTAGCGAGAATGCTGCAATAAGCAGGAATGTCAAACAGTCGAACCTATACCTGCATACAGAGCAATCATCTAAAAGTTTCTTTCAGATAGATTCTTAGATTTACCTTGGCATTGCAGCGCTCAGACAACATTGTCAGTAGAAATACTGTGGGCGAAGCTGACTTTGAAAAGTGATGCTATTGATTTTGCTCTGTGGGGAAAGTTGTTATACAACATTGTGGTGTAAATTGACACACACACACACACACACACACACACACACACACACACATACAGAGAAAAGGTTTGCCCTACTTCTTCGAAATCAGCTTAGTCCAATAAAGCGTCATCTGAACAGAGAGAGGAATCAGATTTGGTTGAAAGGAAAAGTGAGGGAGGGAAACAGAGGATTGGGAGCTGATTTAAAACAAAGAAGAATGACAGCAATGGCACCACGGTTTAAAGTCGATCACTTCTCTTTTCAACATGTGTACAGACATCCAAAATACCTTGATTAATCCACTGCTACTGTTAAGGAGGCTTAACCATGGAATAACAATACAGTAGCTAAAATACCAAATTACTGAACTAACCTGAAAATGAAGCCTAAGAAATCAATAAACGAAACCAAACGAAAAAAAAGCCACCGCCAGAAGCAAGACTCGAGAGTAGAAGACTGACTGGTGACCCAGAAACACCGCATACCACATGATGCAATAGCCAGAAAACTCAGGAACCAGTTTTTTAAAATTCTCATACATTTATTTTGTGTTCAGCTTTTTCGTAACAAAACTACATCTATATGTGTCGTTGAAAGTTAGACTTTATATTGGCTACAGATCTGGTTTATACATAATGATGTGTGTGCAGCTCTGTTAATCGACTCCTACAGAATAACTAATATCAGTTGTTCAGTTGATCAGTTCTAAAAGAGGCTGTATTCATTTGACTAATTAATCTTACATGTTCTGTCTATTTAACTGGCTTCCTAATTTACAACAGCTTAAACAATTAATATTTTTTTTCTTTTTATGCTATCCTTGTTGTATAAAACATAAAACAGAAAGCATGTCAGTGCTTATAGTTTGACTAATAGTTTTAGTGTTTTGTCAAACTTTAAAAAATATATGGACCTATTTCTTTCCAAAATAAGTCTCTTTTAACTCTGTGAAAAACTGGCTTCTCCTCTTGGCGGGCTCTAGTTTTTTCCAGCTTCTGCTAAAGTCATCAGGACCATTATTGTGTAACTAAATACTGAACTGGAGTCTGATCCACAGGTGATATTAATGACCAGCTAAAGAAAGATTATAGAGGCCCAATCTCATGGAAGCAGAATATGTAGGACTTGAGTCAAAAAAGTCCAGGCAGTATCCTCAGCACTAGAATGTATGCTGGGTTTTGAAAGTTTGTTGAGGATTCTACCCAACTGAATTAACTAGCTGCTAAAATAATAAAAGTAAGCATTAAATCCTGACAGTTTGAACACAACCAGACCAAAATCCGTTTTGCTGGGCACCCGCGTGGCTGGACGTTGGGCTGTATTTAGTGATGGCAACTTAAGTCTGCAATGTAGTTGAAGAAAATTACAAAAATAGTTCTACAGAGGTAGGTATGCATACCTGTGTAAAATGTTATGCGTGCAAAGCAAGTTTGGAGCTCCCACCTTATGGCCATGTGATGGTCTGTGCTACTCACTATGTGCACATTCCCCGTTTTGCTGTCTGCAGACTTCAGAAAGTCTCTGAAACAGTGTAAACAAACATTAAGACACGCCCTACGAGCAAACCCTTCCCCATGTCAAACGCACACCCTCGCACACTTCTGAAGCACTTGACAGATTGAAAGTCACGCTATTTTGGTGCGTCAGTCTGGGAGTGGTGGGGGTAGGATGTGTGCTTGTTGGCCGTGATGACAGAGCATCACAAAGCGGGCTTGTTGTCTACGCTGCAGTCTGTTAATTATCGCGGCAGATATGAAGGCGGCGAGCGGCTTTCTAAACCTTTAACCCCAGCAGCAACCACAAACCAAGCAGCAGCCCACACCCTCCCCCGGCTACGCGCGGCATTTTTTCGGGATGACTAACCCAGCCTTTACGACGGAGAGTCTGTGCGTGCACACACGGACTTACACAGTTGGTCAGATCCAACCACACAAATGACCGCAGATTTGCATGTTTGGATAGCTCATACACACTGGGGCAGTCAATACAATTGCAGTAAGGACAATGGGACTGATGTGAAGCACCAGTGTGACTATTATAAGATTATTTAAGTTAATCATGACTGTGAGGTGACCACAATCACAAGTCAGGTATTCCATGATTGTACTGCCATATTAATGTGTGTATCATACGTTGATGTTAAATATCAATATTTAACTGAGCATGTCCCCCTTTTCCAGAAATTTGGTTTGTAAATAAATTAACCTACATTATAACAAGAATATTCATCCAATACTATAACATTATAATATTAACATTAAGTTTACTGAAAAATGTACATTATCAGGACTAATGTAAGGTGAAAAAGGAACTCTGTTTAAATGGCTCCTTATCACCGAATGACTTGTATTCATCTAACAATCACTATGTAAAACTATTTGACTATCCACTTGAACCCAGAAGTTCAACAGCATTAAGCACTTTGCATCACTGCACCTTGTACTTTCACTGGCACACAGGAACTACAGGACCTGCAACAGACATGTTGACTTTACTGTCTGCCACCTCTGAACAAGACCTCTGAGTCATCTTTCATCTCTCGCAGACAACCTTCGCTTAGATACGGGCCACCCACACAAAAAAACACCCGGCAGATCACTTACAACCCAACAATATCTGATCAAACACAGTTTTATCAAACGCAGTCTCAAGTACCAGGAAGATCAACACGATGCCAGACGTATCCTCGGGGCGCAGACGGATTTGACCTTGAGGAGAATGCAGAAGTATAGACACGACGGCAGTCGTCTCTCGGCTGTGCTCGCTGATAACCCTGCTAAAGCACGATGAGAGAGATGCAGAGCAAGAACACACTTTTAGAAGTGTCAAAGCTGTCATAGGTTTCAAACATTACAGAGCACAATCCAGATATCCAGAAGATTGAACCTAGTTCTGGGTTGAAACGGCGGGGAAGTCCCCATTGGCAGAGTATTTGATACCCATAAAGTAAAGTTTCCTGAAAGCAGAGTTTCAGGTTTCCCCCACTGATTTACCTCGCAATCTAACTCACGAGTCCATAAGTTAAATCAGGTGTGTTTAAGAGCAGAGAAAGCCGTGGGCGTCTAGAACTGAACGTGAGAATTCCTGCCTTGAAGAAATACCACAAGTATTTTCCACTTACTATATGTACACTAGGCTAACACTGTAACATTCACAAATGCAAATGTCTTCTCACTATTAAGTACCCATTCATAAATTTGCCATGTAAATAATGTAAATATGTAAAACTACCATATAAAATGAATTTGGAGGTGGCCCAGCATTCTAAAATGCTTGCCCACTCTTAAAGGACCCAGTTATAAGTCCCAGTGAGGCTACAGGCCTAATCAGGCACTTTACATACACAATTGGTTGTGTCTGAGGTAATGAGAAGGCCGGGTGGGGAGTGACCTCTTTACTGCTGCAGCAGAGACTTCTGATGTCTGGTCGAGGCATCAGCATGAGAGGTGGAGGAATATTGAGAGCACAGCATGATCCTTCAGTGGTGTTAAAACTCTCTGGAAGGATTCTTCATGTGTGTTGAAAGCATGTGCTAGTCATCTGCACTTCTCAGCTTAACACTGGTGTTGTGCATGAGGTCACGAAAGCAAAACATAATTGGAAATGACATTAGGGGGAAAAGATGCAAAAAACACAGTATATGTCCATTTGGTCCAAATGTCGCCATCAGATATGGACACTATCTGTTTATCTTAATAAGGCTAAGCTTGTTGTCTGCCCAGGAATGCATTTGACTTTATGATAGGGTAATTCTGTAGATTAAATAAAGCCTTTCCTGTACAACCCAAGAGCTGTTGTGCTTTCATGCTTACTTTCACAACACTGCTGTACCCAACAAGCACAGAGGGCTCGACCACAAAGCCGCAGTCTCACTCCTGAGTGACAAAGACTGATCACTGGCTTCAGGCTTTGCTTTCACTCCTCGAATTCTGGTTTTGAGTCAAACTCAAAAACAACACCACTGCAGGCTAAAGCTTACAGCTCTTTGGCTCAGAATAGAAACACACCTTCTACCAACACCCCAGTACTACAGACTAAAAAGGTTTTTTTTATTTAAAAACTGCTTTTAATGCTAAAAGAAAGATGTCTAATGCATGTAGCTGCGGTCACACAATTTAGTAAAATTTAGTGAAATCAAAGTTTCGACTTTCTAATGTTTTGACCTTTTAATGTGCATGTCTTTTGCATCCTCAGACCACCATGCTACTGTGAAAAATGCAGCCACATGGGCTCTGGAGTATTTCAGAAAACCATCGTCACTTAACACAGTCTGCTGCTACATCAAGAAAGATAACCTGAAACTCTGTTATGCAAAAAGAAAGCCAGACATAAATTCTATGCAGAAATGCTGCCAAGTTCTCTGAGCAGAGACAGAGACGTTAAGACACATCAAGGTAATGTCTCTTGCTGGGAAGTCCATGGTTATTTCAGCAAGACAATGCCAGGCCTCTTTCTGCATGTGCTAAGTACTGCTGAAGTACTGGATAAAGCAAGAATAGGCACAAATTTCATTTGCAAAACTGCAACAATTAGAATCCTTGTTCCTAAATGAATGAACAGTGTGATTAATAGGAAAGGCCAGCATCCACGGTGTCTTAATGTGTACTGCTTGGTATAGCAGGTGGACACCTGAAGTGAGCTTTAAAATGTTCAGAAGATGACAGCTCATGATTCAAACTGAGGCACAAATAGATGACAAAAAACTAAAGCTATGAATACATCTGCAGTTCTCCAATGAGCACCAACTTCAGTAATAATTCTGTCTTTATTTTTTACATCTTGTAAATGCTTATTGGGACTGGATGCTGTAACGGTTCAAGCCATAGTGCAAGCATTAGTGTAACCTTGCTCTAATTAATTAACACAAAAAGTATCAGGCTTATAAACCTTTTTATTTTCAAAACTTCCACATTCTGTACAGTAGCTGGGAAGCTCTGCAGATTAATAAAGGATGTTATATAACATTATCAGGCACTATACCAGGGTGAAAGACTGAGGCAGCCTCTGGTATGTCATTAAAAGGCTTTAAAGCAAATCACAGGTCACTTAAGTTTACTAGATTAAACTCACAGCTTAAATTATATAAAAAAAAGGTTGAACCCACAGTATTTTAATAGTGGTTTATCCAGATATAGATAATATCAGTGTACATTTCAGAATACAAATGTTTTTACACCTTAGTAAAAGAATCCGTGAGGATGTAGAGTACCCAAAACCTAAAGAGATAAATTATGCACTCAATTATGACCATTTTTTTACTTTGTTACAAGCATATATGCAGTACAGCTACTAATGCATGATAAATAAAATAATGATATACAGTAGATACAACCTTCATACTGTATTGGTATAATCCTCAAAAGCTGTTAAATTAAACGGTCACAACTGTAACAAACAGCATCACAGTGGCTCATTGTAACTACACAATGACTTACTGTTGCTAAAACTCTTTCATGTAGCCCGGCATGAACTGTTTGACTAGTGGTTTGCAACATGTGGCCAGTGACACATGGATGTGTGGCATACTCGCCTATTAGGTAGGAAAATAATTAAAACCCTCTATGAATCTGGGATCTGATAATAAACAACACTTTGAGCATTACTGGATCCTGCCTGGACACCAGGACATGGTGCATGGGGCATCACTTACTCACATATTCACAATTTAGACTAGTAAATTTACCTACTGGCAAGTGTGGAACATGGAATATAATAGAAAAGCATTCAAAACTTACAGTGGGGTCTCCAGGACCCGTGTTGCGGTGTGGGATTTCAGCAATACCAATATAAACCAGAGCATCAGTCACTACCTTACTCACTCCCAAAGGCAATTTAGAGACGCCAATTCACCAGCTGTCATTTTAGTTAGGAGGGAACTCTTCAACCTATTATAGAGTGGTTGACTTGCTGTATTTGTAGTTATAGAAAGTGGGAGGAAGCTAAAGTACCTGAAGTACCTGCGTAAACAGTAACCAGAGGTCACATACCTGCTTGCTGCACAATGTATTGGCCTTGATTTTAAATGTATTGCTCATCGGAGGCGGCACGGTGGCTCAGTGGGTAGCACTGTCGCCTCACAGGTCCTGGGTTCGACGTGGGTTTCCTCCGGGAGCTCCGATTTCCTCCCACAGTCCAAAGACATGCAAGTGAGGTGAATTGGAGATGCAAAATTGTCCATGACTGTGTTCGATATAACCTTGTGAACTGATGAATCTTGTGTAATGAGTAACTACCGTTTGTCATGAATGTAACCAAAGAGTGTAAAACATGACGTTAAAATCCTAATAAATAAATAAATTGCCCATCAGCCTTTCAACCAGAGTAGCCAGTTCACCTACTGTTTTTGCTTTTCTAGTTTTGCTTTTCCAACAAATTTGCAAATGCAAACAAACCATTGTTATGTGGCGGAGAACAAACACAAAATTCCAGTTTGCTGTGGTTTTTTTTTTATGGGTGACCCAATTCAATTCACTGAGTATTGTCATAGAGGCCAATACTGGTGTTCAATGATATATGACAGATCTGATCCAGTGGCTTATTTTGTGCAGTAACAGTATTTGATGTTGACTGACAAGACACAGTTTGTGTACTGTGATGCTGGACTTTGATCCTTCTCTCCAGTCACTGTCTGCAGGAAATTTGGCATGTTCTTCACGTGCCTGAGTGTGTGTTTCTTTTATCTGTACTCTGGCTTCTATAAACCACAGTCAAGGTATTCAGGGAGTGTGTAATTATGTGATGCCCAGTAATATTTGTGTATTAAACACTATGATTGAACACATTTGAGATGGTTCTATTTGACACGAGACAAACTACTTGGCCAAATAAACCTCACGCGCACAAGCTTGTTATACAATTGCTGGGGCATCATAACAAACGTGTCAATTCAAATACCGACATGTGTTTTATTTATTATTTAACTTATAAACTTCCTGAGGTAAACAAACAGCTGTCAAACTTGACACACCAGGACACACCAGTACCTGAAGTTAACTTGCTCTTATCTAAGAGGTCTCTGTAGTAAACTATAAGCTACCTGGTGTGTTCATTTGGATGTTTTTCTCAGGTTTCTGAGGTAAATGTTCTTAGACTCACCTCGGAATAGTGATACACTTGGTGTTGGCGTTCTGGGTAGTAATGGCTTTCTCTAGCTCGTCCAGCTGTCCAGTTTTCTTTAGCTTTTTCACCAAACTTTTCACCGCTTTTTCACACCATTTCTCCTCCTGACTGTTCTGCTCTCCCTTCTTCCACCCTAACAGTCTCTTCACTATCGGCGGGGTGAATGGTAAAATAGACATTGTGAAGTTCAGAATTCCTATGTGTACACTTTTAGTCAAGAAAATGTTACCAAAGTAAAGCTAGTCTTTAAAAATAAAAACTTAAAGACGAGTAAACAGAAGCATGAAGCGAAGTCGACTGACTTATTATGCGCGCTCACGCCTTCAGCCGCGCGCGTGTGTGCACGTGTATGCGCGTGTGTGCGTTTACTATCACTGGACGCACTCTAACGGTATAACTCCGCATCGAAATATAGTCCCGCGTCCGGCCTGAGACTTACCCCAAAACGACCATAAATTTTGCCTAATATATACCTAAAATAAACACATGACTAATAATAACATATTATGTCTGTCAAAACACGAAGCGTTCTCTAAAAGCCACAAAACAAAACTGGTGTTTTCTAAAGCTGAATGCATTTTTCTACATGGGCAGTTATGCGGTTACTCTGACGTCTGCAGTGCGTCTGCCTCTAACACAAATAAACCACTGCACTGTTAAATCTCCCAAATTTAGCAAAAGTCACATTTAGACTTCCTCAGACTAAATGTAAAAACAAAAACCCCAAAAAACTATGAATGTGGTTTCATGTGCATCCTGGAGTCAAGTCATTCTAGGTTAATTAAACTAGACCAATAATGCTTGTATTAAATTGTATTAAATGATAAGGACTTATGCATTATTAGGTTTTCATGTATATTAATGCTTTTAGCTGTCTAACTTTAAAATGAAAAGCATCGTATGGGTCTGGCTTGGGTTTCTACACTAAAGGAGGCTATCAGAAGAGCAGGCCAAAGCAATTCACATCAATGACAGTATACTAAATCATTTATAACTAATTTCAAAGTCATTTAATCTTAAACATCTTAAATTCAAGTGACCAATCAAAAGAATAAAATATCTTATGGACTCCCAGTAGTAATATTAAAAAAAAAACATGAATTCTGTTCTGTATTAGCAAATGTGCAGCTGGGTAATGTAACACTCAAACCCTATTGAGATGCTATAGCAAGACACTAAACAGGCAGTTCATGCTTGAAAGCCATTCAATTTGGCAAGATGAAAGCAATTTTAAACATTGAAAATAATGTAAAAAACCGATCTCCATTGTTGAGAACATGTGGTTGCAGTTGTTGCTGTTAAAGGTGGCACAACCCGTTGTGAAGTTTTAGGTGCCATTTTTGTATGTACAGGATAATATAACTGTTTTCAAGCTTTTGTACTTTTTAATGCCTCTCTTATCTCTCTATTGAGAACACTTGTAAAGCCTAAACAGATACTTCAATTACATAGGATGCCACAGAATCAAATTCATATTCTTCAGGAAAAGGCAAGTGAGTTGTTCCTTCCCTCTTCATTCTTTACTGCATGTCTTTAGGCATATGTCCAAGTGCCAATTACTACATCATTCATCCAATTCATCTGATATCATGAAGAGCTGGGAGCGTGGGATTCTTTTTTTTAATGAACTGAACGGGTAAAGGATGCCATGGAGAGTGTGCAGAAAACTAGCTCTGACTTGCACCTCATAACACAAATGCATAGTGCCCTAAAGTTATGTATGGCACAAGTCTAAACAAATATCTGTTATTTGGTAATGAACATGCTGATCAGTATGCTGGGTAAAGTATAAAACATATAATTTAGTATAAAACATATAAAATTATACTATGATAAAATATGTATATCATTAACAGTGACACATGGCTTACTTTGTCTGAATTTATAGCTTTTTATTTATTTTAGCTTCATGCACAATTGACACTAAATGGTTGACTACAGAGGTTATTCTTTGTACCACATCTGTGTCAACCAGTGTGTCAATTTATTACACTTTCCCATTTCTATCCACTTTCTCCAGTGCACTCTGCAGATGGATTTCCATTAATGATTTCCATTATTTTGGCCACTCTTTCACAATATATCCTTTTTAGGTGTGACTCTGTCTACAGTATTGTTCTAACTTGTTAAGCATTCTGTAAATTGGGCTTGATTTCAGCTCTTGCAGGTGCAGGGCTACACCTGGTTCCTTAGAGGCGAGATGTTCCTCTGAGACACGTGTGCGGAAAAAAATACATACCAAGACCAAACCTTTATTTTAAATATGATTCCTTGTAAAAGAAGCATCGTGGTTTTGGGCCACCGTGACCCTTAAGAGGATAAAGCAGTTGTAAAACAGACAATGAATGAATAAATAAATGAATTAATGTTTACAATATTTAACAAAGATAGTTCTGCTCTAGTAGCCATTCTGTTGATAATTATTGTAAGACAACCTGCACTGCAGATGTATGAACAGGGACGTCAGCAGCACTGAGAACGCAAGCTGTGTTAGCCCTGGACTCTTCCTCTCTGTAATGGTGTGTGTTCCTTTCTTAAAACATCAGGCTAATAGTACTAAGAATAGACCTGGCTGCCACTCAGCATGGCTCAGGCCCTTCCGTTTAACTATTTTAGACAACCATCAGTGTATATTTACACATCTAATCGTGCCTGCTGTTTTTCCTTAGCTCACATGGTAACCATCAGGAGAAGCTGCACTGAGCACTACAGGCCAAGAACTTGAACCCTGCTTACTGGTGAAAACATTACTGTTGGTTTTTTTTTTATATAAATGTCTTATTATTCAAACATTACGTCGTAGTCTGTAAAAGCAATTAACTTCAGAGGAGGAAGGAGACCATTTCTCTCCAATGTTCTACGTTGTTTGTGCTTGTATGTGCTAGAGTTAGTGTATTTTGTGGCTGGACAAACCCTAGATGTTCTTCCATGTGGTCCAGCACCTGTTTATTCTTTTAGGGTTTGAGCTCCAGGACAGCTGTTTGGGTGTGTGTGTCTGTAAGTGGACATTGGAATACGTGGGGGGAATGGGGCAAAGAGGATTTAGCAGACAGATCTAAAGAGGAGATTTGGGGTGAGTGGTGTTCGGGTGTGCATTTAGAATTGCCACATAAGATGAGCACAATTAATAGTAATGACCATAAGCATATACAAGTTTCCTGGGGATACATCCATTGTGGATGACCATATTTAAAGGACCCAAAAAAATGGGTATAAAGTGAGGCAAGGAGAATGGATGGATGGATAGAAGGATGGATGGAAATGAAGAGCTGGGGAGTTTAAAGAACACATAAAACACACATTTAAAAAAAAAGTTATTTTATTACTTTTTCATGAACCATAAATAACAAATATCTTTTACTGTTCAATTACTCAGCTCAAGTTATTAATATCATAAAATCAAAACACAGATTGAGAAAATTTTGCCAATTCTGTGTTAAAAACACAACAGAGAGCTAAATAAAGCTGTCAAAACTTCTATCTGTTATTGAGATATACAGCTCTGTAAGGTGTTATTAGGTCTAGTTTAATAGAAAGCTTATGATGAGGTGTTTCCAGCCACAACAGAATTCCTCTTAAACCTTTCTTGGAATTCGATGAAGTCTGATATTTCCCTTCCAACCCCATTAATCCTGTCAGTGCTCAGACAGATCTAAATCTGCAGTAGCACATATTGTGCTGACCCCAACCCCCCCCCCCAAACACATGCGCACACATCCTGCTGTCCCTCTTTGACCCTTTTACTAAGCATCTCCAAACCATCATGTGCCTAAATACGTTTAAAGAATATACATGCCTAAATGCATAGTATAGTAAACATAGCACTGTATAATATCATATTTGTATCAACTTCTTTATCCTTATCAGGTCTGAATCCTCCAGGAAACATTGGGTGCATTTGGATTGGCTTTCCTGAATTGTGTACTTGGTGAATGTGTGGTGTCTTCCATTGTTATTTGTGCCTGGTTCAGGCTGTATTACTTCCCTGCACCCAGTGTCTCTGCCTGGCTCCAGTTCTACCACCATTCTGATCAGGATGAGGCGTTCACTAAACAGGAATAAATAATACAAAAGATACATGAGCATAACTCCCACTGACAGTAAATATTCTTAGTCATACACATTCAATTACAATCAGCTAAACTTTACAATACACTTGAGGATCTTCATGTTAGTGTCAGTGCTGATGTGAGGTAAACCAAAACAACATTCAAACCTTGAGTATTATGCAATAGCAGGAAATGACTGCATGGAATAACCTAAGATTTATGGTGTTATGTGAAGTAAAAAAAAAAAGCCTGAAGCTGAACTATGATTCATTTATAGCAAAATAGGCTAGAGTTAAACCAAAGGTAAGTAATTCGCAATTTCTTGTTTGATAGATGATTTTAAAATTCAGTTCAAATTAGTCACCACAGCACAAAAGTCAGAATCAGAATCAGAATCAGAATCAGAATCAGAATCACTTTATTTCGCCAGGTATGTTACACATACGAGAAATTTGCTTTGGTGATACACTCAATGATACATACATACACAACAGTCCACATAGTAGTACAAGTAAAAGTCAGGTTAGTAAAAGACCTAGTAATTAGTAATTATAAGATACAGGGTTAAGTTTGTACTATGTTCCTCTATTACTACTAATACTACCAATAGTAATAGTAGTTATTGAAGTAAATTCAAGGTAGTTTATAAGAAAGCACTCTAAACAACGTCAACCTCCAAACAAAGCCTGTAGTATATATCAATGACACCAATTACACATAATAAGTTCAAACAAATGTGGTTTGGGACAATGCTGATGTTCTAGGGTTATTTTCCATTTGCCTCAGAAATAGAATTGTAAAGGAGCCAAGATCAGCATGGTGGAACACACCCGATTCATAGCATTGATTATAAACTAGGTTTAGTTAGCATGTTAAAGCCAAAAAGTCTCCAAACTTTAAAGAACTCCAGACGTACAAGGCACTAGTTACACACAGACTGAATATTGTTTAAAATGAAACACTAGATACACACTGAAATAAATGTAGCTATTTTTTCTGACATTGAATAGTAAAACTGTACTTTTATCTAACTGTGATAAGTGTGAGCTAACATAGTTTATTAGCGGTATGCTAGCCAGACTGCTATTATGTGTTGGCAAAAGGTCATTGGCATATTTCAAACGACCCGGTATATTTAATAGTAATGCTGCAGTGTTGTTCCAAGGCCTTTTTAAGCGTTTCTTTAATCTATGTTTTATGCTACATAGATGATTGAAATGGTTTGAAGATTTAAGGAGTTCATGTGAGGTAATAATGAACAGACATGAAGCCAAGCAACTCTAAAATGATTTAGTCTGATAAAGCCATTTACTTTTGTTAAAAACCTCATACGTTTTAACCGACTTTTTTGAGGAGCTTGAGTTTCTCACTGAACCTATTATTCATTTATTCTTTCATTCATTTAAAATAGGTAAAAAGGCCAAAATGGGGTCATGAGGAACACACCCAGCTATATAGTCTAACTGTAATAGCAGTGTGCGCCGTACTACAGTGATGATTCACGTGTTAATATGTACACAGGCCTGGACGCAGCCTGCTGAGCTGACTCTTCTTTTGTGCTGCAAGGTGATACATGTTAGTTTTACCCCACGCGTCATACTCTAATGGTTACTGAGTATTATGGAAATACAGAAAAGGGAATGACAGGGATTGCAAAGTGCTGACTCAGATCTCACCCATATACTTCCATATATAGTCACAGAGGCCAAACTATGCCAAATTATTGTTTTGTTTGGCCAGTACAAATTTCAGGAACTGCAAGGATTATTTTAAATGGATTTATACATACATTCAATTTACTGGCATATTTGAGAACATTTAGGATTGGGATAATTTTTGGGAATGTACTTGTGTAGTTCCCTCTGGTGGTGAAAATGTATTATGCACAAGGAATTGCACATTGTTGAAGTTCAACATACATTTTTAAAATACTAATATAGTTTTTATATACGTGTGAATTCATTATTGCTGTACATGCCTTGTCTGTTTACATATTTGACATACTGTACATTCTACTAGTTAGCTTGATAAATGTTCCATGAGATGGAAAGTTTTATGATTGGGTATACTGGGCAAGGGTGCAGATGTAACATGTTGGCCCCTCAAACAGAATGCTGAATGATAATCATGGATTGATAACTTTCCTGTTGGAACACTTAAGATTTAAAGCATTATTTAAAGATCACGTTTAGTAAGTGTGCCATAGCAGAAAAGCCTGCATGTATAAAGAAAATGTGTACAAGCAGGGAGCAGCAGACTGTATACAATTTAAAATGCAACACTAAATGCACACTTAAATCATGCAGTAAACAAGGCTTAATTTTACATGATTAATGCCCCAATCTTGGAAACTACTTATATACTACTTAAATGCATGGAAAACAGAAACTGGTGAAGCTAAAAGTAAATAGTATCTTTTACTACTGTAATAAATAGTATGTCAAATTAGTGCTCTTTAATTGGTATAGCTATACATCATGTAGTGCATAGCATGCAGTTTGAAACAACCAGGAAAACCGTGTACCAACAGTGAACCAACTACAATCAACACAGTAAAATAACTTTAACTATTTGTTTAGTATAAACTGCAGACCTGACTGTAAAAAAGGGATGCAAAAATACAGCAGTGCATTGAATTATCTCCAAGAGATCTAAAAAGTTCATTTTTAAAACCTTATAAGTGGTTATAAGAATAATTTTGTACCTACATGATCTATGTCAACAGTATCAGTTATACACAATGAGATCACATTACTTTAGCTTATAGTTGAGTAATCACTACCCAGGTTAAGTACCCAGTTGAACATGTTGACGAAGTGTAGTAAAATTATGTTTTATTGGCTCCAGTCCAATAAAACATTTACTTGAACCTTTGCTAATTCCTAGACACCCCTGTAGTTAAGTCACGCTCCTTGGCCCAATGCATTTGCATGGATTGGTTAGTTTAAATATATGAATGACACTTTAAACTCCACTTATAGTGATAGATTTATCTATCGGCAGCTCCTGAAATTGGAAGGCTGGGTATATTCATCATGATTAGGAAGCGTTTGGATTTGATGGAAAGGTTTGCGTCTGCTGGTGTATTTGTGCAGATTAAACAATAGGCCTTTTGCAAGGTTATAAATCACCAGTGGATCACTCAGCTATTTAGGCTTGGGTCCAGGTTTGTGTAACTGGGTGAAGAAAAGGCAAAAAAAAACATTTTGAGCGGGTTAAGCTACAGTGGACATTCAGATCTCGTGTTTCTTTCAGGGAAATATTGACTAGCTACATGGCTGCAAGCCAAAGGCTAATGCCAGATACTGGCTTGCTTCTTAGTCCTGCTCCCAGACCAAGGTCATTGGAAGATTAACTGTTCAGCAATGTAGCACTAGATGGCAGCAAGCACTGCCAATTATAAAGAATCCTCAAGGTCTCCAAGTTTTGGATGAAACTAAAGCCTGTTACAGCTTTATTAAAATACTTTAATCTGGAAAACAAATGACGATGTAATAAAGATATGAAAAGTTGGCTGCAAAAGCACATTACTGTAATGACATATGTGAAGGAGTAAGATGTAGTAAAAGTCAGTGTTACAAATGGGAGTGAAAAATGATAGCATTACGGCAATTTAGTAATTCATCCTTGGCATTTTGACTCTATTAAGTTAAAAAAGTATTGCATAAAATGTGTAAGATTTATTTTGTATATTAAAATATAAAATTCCCTTTTACTACATTAAATTCAGTGGGTGGGCCTGACACCATTCACTTTATAAGCATTCATTAAAAAATAAATATGGCATAAAATATAAAGGCTTATTAGGTTCTTAGTGTGATAAGACAGATTAGTTAACACTACTATGGCTGTGCAATAAAGCATTTTTTAGTTAATACAAGTTTAGCTGTAAACTGGGGTAATTCCAATTTGCATACAAAGGTGCTATTACTTTTACTTTCAATACTACTACTATTACTGATTGTGATTCCACAAATACTACTACTGATGCTTATATTACTTTAATTACTTCAAATACTACCACTGCTGCTTCCACCCCAACAACAGCTACTACTACTAGCACTATTTCCACTGATTCTACTACTACTGCTATTACTTCCATTATTTCAAGTACTACCACTACTACTAATACTACTACTTTTACTTTTACTAATACTGCTACTGCAATTACTATTACTACTGCTGCTACTACTGCTATTACTTGCTCTAGTGGAACTTACTTCCGCTACTACTATACTACTACTTCTACTATTGCTACTACTACTTCCACTTCTAATAATAACAATATAAAAATAATACTAAGACTATTAATAACTGTATTACTGGTATTACTTTCACAAACACTACTACTATTACTCATTTCCACTACAAATATTACTACTATTTCTTCATGTGGCCACTACTACAACCTATAACAATAATAGTAAGGAAACACCATTTGTTTATTTATTTGGTGAGGGCCACATTAATTCAACTAATATGAATATTAGAGTTTACATTACTGTCATCCCTTTAATTAATATACTACATATTGATCCTGCTCATGCAACACAAAGAATATCTCTTATACTTAATACCAGCTGCAGGAAGGTAATAAAAACTGAGAATACCTGTTTATACATATGCCTGGAATCAACCAGCATGATGGGCTGAGTTTAGTGGGAGTGAAGCAGACGAGAAAATGGCTGCATGCGGATGCTGGTATGGAGCCAGTCCGTCTGCCGACCGACTGCCCTCCTAGAGACACATCCGACCATCCGATCCTGCTGCACAGAGAACGTAATCGAAACAGTCTGTCAGCTTTATTCTGTAAATACCCTAATCAATTTCATTACGCAGGACATGGAGAAGTGTGTAAATGTAGAATTCCTGATACAGCACAGAAGTCAGGAGGATCATCACATTTCTGTGTAGAAACATGAGGCACAGTAAACAGTACAAACGTATTATATTATATTATACATGTATTATATTATAATATGTATTATAACATATATTAATAGAAAACCTTCACGTAATAAAATTGGAAGCTCATGGGCAGTCTTTTATTTTCTGTTTATTCATTCGTTTCTTTTTTACCCAATTTAGTCGTATTTAACTGCAACCTTTGCTCCTGCTACTGCTGCCCCCACCCCCCATCGAGGAGGGCCGTGTACTGTCACACGCCCCCTCCAACACATTGTAATAGGAGATTGGAAATGACTACACTGGAGGAAAGCGGGAACATGTTTTCAGACAGGTGTACAGCATACAACAATTAGGCAATTAATATCATACCTAGTGCTTTGGCATGTACAGGCACTGTTGAACACATTTTTAGATCGAGAGGTCAGAGCGCAGGGTCAGCTGTTCGGCGCCCCTGGAGTGAAGAGGGTTAAGGGCCTTGCTTACGGATCCCCAAAGTGGCTGCATGGCAGAGCTGGGATTCGAACTCTCAGCCTTTCAGTTGATAGCACTACCCACTAAGCTACCACTGTCCCTAAATTTACTAACACGTGTGTGTATTGTGTATATGTATATAATTTTTGCTTCTACTTTTTACTTATTGTATGTGTAAGCACCGTTGGATTGCTACTCAATTTCGTTGTACACTGTGCAATGACAATAAAGGCATCTTATCTTATCTTATCTTATCTTAATGCCTCTATCTTAACGAAAAACATACTGTTCTATCTACATTTTAACAATTTTCCAACAGATTTGTGTTCTTAAGACTGTTTACTACATGTACTAGAGTAGGGAAACATTTACTAAAGAAGTACTTCTGTGTCTCTAGATAAGAGTGTCTGCTAAATACTGTAAACGTGTAAGACAGCATTATCGTGTCCAGTGTACCCCACATTATTTTTTACTGCAGTGGTATTGACAGAGTAAACATGATGAAAGACTGGTTGTATAAACCGTAAGACTGTAATACTTTCCAGGACAAACACTTCAGTTTTTTTTGAAGTAAGAGGAAACAACATCCTGTTTTAGAGAATAATGCTTCCATGTTTGGGATAGACTCGAAGGCAAATGATTTTGAGATAAAGTAAGAAGGGTTAAGCTGAGAGAACAGTGTGAGGGAAGAAAAACGTTCTTGGCTGACTTTCAAGAGCAAAACCTGAGGAGCACTGTGGTTGAAAGCTGTTGAAAGAGAGGGCCGTCCCATCCCCGGCTCTCTGTCTCTCTGTAATTACCACAGCGGCTGACAGACATAGTGCTTAAAGAAAGAAAACAGAGCCCAGATTAAGAATAAACACCAACACAAGTGTACACAGAGGACGCTTAGCGTACAGAAAACTATATATCATACTTCAGGGCGTGTGACAGTCTTAGATATACACGGATTTAAAATGCTTTCCTCCTAAGGGTTATATAGCTGCTGAAGGATTTATCCAGATAATGGAAGACCAGAAAGACATACAGATAGAACACACATGGCCATGTTAGGTTTTTATTACTATTTCAGCAACTATTTCAGCACGAGTTCCCAGATCTGCAGAAGATCTAGTTGTATTATAATGAGCTGTTGAATAATGCCAATTACTGACTAAGTGACTTTACCCTTTATTTCACTTAGTTACCTTAATTAGAGCTACCATCCCATCCAGAATCCTCTCTTGGGAGACACGGTTGTCTGCACCTGTATCATAAGATAAGGGCTAACACGTGCTTTCTCAGAGACGTGATACCAGTCACCAAGAAATGCAAAACTGCAGCTCTTGCTAAACAACAGGGCAGGTCGACATGTTTAGAAATGGGAGCTAGCTAAGTGCCCACTACTGTAAACATAAATGCCCCAAATTGGCTAGTATTGCTGTGATTGATAGGGGAGACTAAAATGTCATGTCTTCTAGCAAGGTCAACCATATACTTTGGGATTTAGCTTGAAAATAGTGGGGCTGTTTTACTTGTCTCAGAGAGCGCATGTGTTAACCATCACCACATGTAGAAAGCAGTTGCTTTAGTTGCTGTTGCATCTGATAAAAATGATGGACACACTGTGATTTATGTCAGCGATCCCCAACCTTTTTTGCACCACAGACAGGTTTCATATAAGATATAATTATACAACGAGCATAATAAAAAACAAAGTGCGTAACAATACTACTCGCCATTGACTGAAAATCAGTTGGAACCCTGAGCTTTTTTCAGTGCAATGAGACGCTCCCACCGAGGGGTGATATGAGACAATAACACCCGAAGTGTGTAAAAGCAGGTTGCCAACACAGGAGCCGGCAACTCTTTGAGAAGGAACTGTGATGCATAGTAACACTTCCACCTGGAGCGAGTTAACGCTTAACAAAGCAAAGATGAGAGGAACTGACACACATCAGTCATGTGTCTCCATGCCCCCTCTGCCAGCCATAAATGGCAAAACAGAAGGGCATGATTTTGTAAGCACTCACCCCACTATGTAAGTGTAGTCCAATTTAGAGTCATAGATGTAATTGTTAAGATCCTGAGTCATTATGGCCACAGTAATCTTGGCTGTAACAGAGGCATTGTTCAACCCTGTATCACACACACACACACTCAGTAATACGGTTCACTGCAAGATTAAAGACAAACGGACTGTAACAGTATAGAACCTGACAGTCATCTCAATATTTTTTCGAGGGCTACCGCAGACTACTGAGCCCCTATAGTTGTGGGAAAGCCTGAGCCTGAGACTTTGGTTTTGTTTACACTGAGGATTAAAGGAAACATTTAAAATGCAACAGCCCCCCTCTTTACTAAGGGTTTTCCAGCGTCAGGCCCCATTTTTAAGCTTCTCGGTGCAAATAAAACCAGACAAACCGGCCAGTTTTTCTTCCCTGTCTCCACAGTCATAATGTAGCATTCATGGGCTTGAAGAATGCGTCTGGAGGCCTAGAGGCCTGGGCACCATGGTGAAGGGATATAACGTGCATGTGGCTTTCTAAACTCCTTGTTTGAAAAGGGATGAGGTGGGGCCGGCCTGAATGCTGAACAAGCCGGGCGCAATGGCGGTCGCCTTCCAGAAAAAACAGCAGCTTTAACAATAAAAAAAAAACTGCCTTCCCCCGACCCAGGGGTCCAAGTCCACCTACAGGCCTTGCAGGTCAAGTGGAGTTCAACGTGTACTACGTATTTCTAGTAGCATACACTTACACTTAACTTAAGATACATTTGTATGTACATGGATAATCTGCTCATTATCGGATGTCACAAAACAAACTTAAATCAACAAAAAGCAAGAAAATCCATTTAAAATAGAGACGCTATGCTGTGTTACCGTAAATACTTACCAATAATTATTTACCAGCAATGCGATGACAGCAGACTCTGTAAGATGCAAATAACTGAAACACATAATTTTAACACAGTAAAACACAACATGATACATTCACTCACTCACTCACTCACTTTCTTAACTGCTTATCCAATCAGGGTCGTGGGGGTGGGTTCCTGAAGCCCATCCCAGCTTCTCAGTGGGCGCAAGGCACAGTAACACACATGCACACTCATACACACAGCCATTCACCTATAGCGCAATTCAGCATGTTTTTGGACTGTGGAAGGAAACCGGAGCTCCCGGAGGAAACCCACGCAGACACGGGGAGGACATGCAAACTCCACACAGAAAGGACCCGGACCAGCCCGCCCCGGGATCGAACCCAGGACCTTCTTGCTGTGAGGCGACAGTGCTACCCACTTAGCCACTGTGCCGCCCCAATCTGATACACTAAAATAAATATTAATGCACATTAGCAAACAAATATTCACTTCATGATCAATGAAATAGCTTAAGCTATCAACTATTAATAGTTAATAGCTTAACTGCTAACTATTAAACTAGTTACTAGTTTCAAAAACACATCACTTCACTATTGGAAAATGTATTGGACAGTATAAAAAAATCAAAATAAGAACACCTGACAGTACAACTTATACTCTTGAATACTTTATTATCAATATGGCGATGGTACTTATCATCTGGGTATTGACTGTATGAAAACTATACACCAAAACCAGGTTCTCTGTACACATCTTTTAGCAAAAAATGGCAAAGATTCCATGTGAGCGCACAGAATCTGAACTGCATCACCTGAACATCTTTTTTCCTTATGCCCGTTACACATTGCACCTTATATAAATAATTACACTGTAAAAAGAACTCATTATTTACACATATAATGTCCTTTATATAATATGCATATATAAAACTTTATATTAAATCTAGATAAAATACATTTAGGGACTGTGAATGTATGCGTGTGCCTGTGTCGGAGGGTGAGTTTTTAAGTAAGTGGGCACAGTGAGGTCGTCTCTGTGCTATCTGTGGTTATTAAGCAGAATCTCAAGCCAGCAAGGGCATGACGTTACAAACTGTCTCGAATAGCATGGGCCCCAGCCCTTGGCGAAGCTGATCCTCACGCTGTTTGGATCGTACGGGCCTTCCCGGTGCACCCGGTGCCCGATTTGGCATGACATGTCATAGTCAAACACTTTAATGGAGTAGCCTGGCATTACCCTTGTGACGGTGGGGCTACGGCAACTGAGGAATTCCAGAGTGGGCGAGTTGATGAACACAGGGTGCTGACTGCGATTATAGGCCCACACGCCGTCGGCCTCTTGGCTGAGCAGGATGCCGTGGCCGATCTTGGCTCGGGCCCGCTGGACCGAGGAGCTTGCGTGGCCCGTGTTGGGCAGAAGGCCTAGACAGAGGCCTGTGCCCTGAGGTAGATCATAAAAGATGCTGAGGGAGGAGTCGTACACGGGATAGAGGCGGCCAACGCGGGTCCGGTGCTCCCAGTATGCCACGTTACACCAGTGAGTACGTCCGTGTGAAGAGGGAGACGTGATGGCATCTGCGGGTGAAAGTAAACGCAGAGAAATGTGAATAAATTTGCAAGTCTATGTTATCCATTATACATAATAATTATAATAATGAAAAGAATAAAATATCAAATATTATTTGTTATAGTGTTAACAACTGATATTAATCCAAAAGGCTTAGAATAGCTGAGAGTTCACTTTTTATTGCACCTATATGGCAGAATTAGCTTAAATATTGCTGGAAGTTACTGGATCAGTGATCCAAAAGTTGTTCAAGCCCCAACACTACTAAGTTGCTATGGTTGGACTCCTGAGCGAGATCTTAACCGTCAAGCGCTTGCATTTTATTCGACCACAATTGTAAGTCGCTTTGGATAAAATCTCCATCTAAATATAGTATATCTGACAAGCCAAGCACTTAACTGAGCATCGTTTCGCAGCAAAGTTTCATGTCCGTCCAGTTCAGTGTTGAATACAAGCTGTACCTAATTTCCGTCCACATTTACAGCCAACGTTGCTAGAGATTTGCAACTGACGAGGCAACGGTTCCCACTTAAAGTCCCAAATCTGTCATCCCAGCCTCCAACGCACACCGCACACCCCTCCCAGCATTCCAGTGGGCAGCTCAGGGACTATTCTCCCCCTCGGAGGGCCGCCATTCAGCTCTCTGACAACTTGCAACCTCCTGACCTTCCAGCCGCCAGCCTATCAGCTCTGATTAACTGGCACACAGACTGATAGCATAGTATTTTGCTTCGCAGGCTCCATTGAGGGGGAGGATCTAAAGGCTTGGGCCTGTGGCGCCATTCTGCTTACACTCCTCTCTTAGAGCAGCCACAGAGGCACTGCTAACCAAACCAGGCTTAACGGAAGTGCAGGAAGAGTCAGTGTAGCTTAGAGTGTGATATGAAGAGGAAGTAATACTGGTAAAGGATGTAATTATAGATAGTAATTAATTTATGGGAATAAATGTGTATGGGAAAGAGTATAAATCGCTACTAACTAATAACAATAGGCCACAGTTTGATAATTATTTTTAAAAATTGGGGACTGAAAGAGTTTCTAAAGCAACCTACGCAACACACTAATCACAATCTAATTTGTCTATTATCTGGCTGCTCTTGTGTTTAGGAGTGGCCACAGTGGGTCTAGTCCAGATACCAGACTTGGCACACTTTTTACCCCAAGCTCACTTCCACACAGAACTCTCCTTATTTTTATGGGATTCAGGAAACCCCCCACAGTCAGGCATGACCAGTAATGTCAGTGCAGACACCTGAGATCCGAACCCCCGGCCATGTGATGCGCCACGTCAGTGCATAATTTTCCATCCATATATCTGCACATATCTTAAACAAATCACACCAGTCACACAACAGCAATGTAGCTTTTTTTTTTAACTCCTGCCTTATTTCCTGCTATAAGAGTCTCTTCGAAAGTGGTCGTTCAAATATACACCCTACTTGGACGCCATCAGGGTCCCAAGCAGTGGATTGGCTACAATAAATTGTGAGAAACAAAGGGGGGAAAGGAATTTACATGTCTAATTTATTTATTTAATTGTATACACCCGTTGGCAATGAGTGTGACTAAAACACCAACTTAATATAATGTTATTACGTGCTAACATACTTTTGGATATAGAATATTGTGTACCTGAAATGAATTTTGTTCTTCTATTATATTTTCTGTATTAGGTATGTGGCTAAGGAGTGTCTATAAGCATTAAAACATCAAAGTTGGGGTGGTGTCATAAAGGAAAGTTTAACACCCCTACTATTTGTTCCTTTTACCAGTTACTGTGTGTATACAGAGGTTCAGTCAAATAAGATTTACAGAACCTGATCCTTCTAAAAAGTGGAAAAGAATAATCAACATAAAATCTCCAAAAGTTCACTGAGTACGTAGGAAGCTCATGGGTGGTGAAGCATGTCGTCCATCAGAGCCCGGCTAAGCTTAAACCAACACTACCAAATGAGGGGAGGAGGGGAGCGAAGCATTGCTGTGTGTCCCGCTGAGCCAAAAATGAGATCTCCCTTCACAGATTAGACTCTTCCAGCGTGCTAGGCGGGAGTGAGGGATTTGAGGGAGGGACGTGCAAAAGCCGAAACCGAAAAATGCTTGCAACAGTAATGCTGGTTAACAATGTTAGTAGTGCTTTTGGGAAAAAGGTTACAAGTAACAAAAGGTCCACACATTTCAGTGTTCTTTAAGCGTATTATTTCTGAACACGAATGCTTAAATGCAGCCAATCAAGTCAGTAATTGTGGCACAGCTAATAGAAGCTAATAGAAAACTTAAAAACAACTGGAACTGACTCTGGAACTGACTGAAGACTTTAATTTGTAAGGTCTGGCTTGCAATCAATGTTCCATTTCATCCCAACGTGTTTGCTGCTGGAGTTCCTCTACACCAAACATATCAAACCGTGTCTTTATGGACCTTTAACTTTCACCAGTCATGCATTTATTTAGCTAATTTCATACCCCCGAATTCAATAACTGAAAGGGGTCTCTACAGGTGTCCACATACTTTTGACCATGTAGTGAAAAGATGTTTTTAGGTTTCACTCGTCAACATGTTATGCAAAAAAAGGAAACAGGGTAAATATCGATCCAGTTTCAAAATGAGGAAAACGGTCAGCGTCAGCTTCAGAATAAAATAAACCAGACGCTTCTCTGCGTCACAACAGTTAGAAATCCGCTCACTCACACACACACACACAATGAAAACGAACACACACACACTGTACAGCAACACACCCTTAACTGTCTCTTTCACCGCGCGCTAGAGCAAACTATTTTCCGACAACTGATACAGTCGTCCCTCGTCGACATCTGTAAAGAATCTCGGTGCAGACTGGCAGGATTTCATTAGTTAAATTGCGTGTTGGCCTGCACTCAGTCAGGAAGAGGAAAAGCCACAGCGAGCCCTGTAATTTAAACCTTATTTTAAAATGCGACTGGCTGGCTGCGCCGGAGCCTGCGTTGCAAAACTCAGCAGGAAGCAACAACATGCAAATAATGGAGCAAGAGCTGTGTGTGACACACCAAAAGAGGATCTCGTTGCTTGTCTTCAGACCACAAAAGGCGCTGTAATTATGCGCTGCTCCCAGACTTCCCACTGCCTCTGGAGGCACAGAGGCCCCCGTGCTCACAAAACTGTCCATTGTTGTTCATAATCTAATTTACGGGGAGCCGAGCCTCGAGTTTGGATGTCGGAAAAGTGTGCGGACGATGTTAAGAAATCTTTTTACTGACTCTTGAGAAGCATGGCTCGACTGGCAACAAGGGACATTCCTGGTTGTTAACCTTTTGAACTAGAAACCATTAGCGAGTGTACACACAATTCAGCAGCGACAAGACGCCACAGTACAAAGTCAAAGGTGCGTACACTAGACAATACCACGATTACAAAAAAGAATTAAATACAGGGCCTTCCTTGGTACAGATGAAGCCAAAAGTAAGGGACAAGTAGGGCATCGGGATTTTAATGATTGCAGAACAGTCAAGTCATGTCAAGCCAAGCCAAGCCAAGCCAAGCCAAGCCAGGTCAGGTCAAATCAAATCCAGTTTATTTGTATGACTAAATGTAAATGTGAATAGAATGTGTTCAGTAGGTGCATTCCCTACAGCAGTGTTTCTTAATCCTGATTCTCAAATACCCCTGCGTTACAGATTTATGTTTTCCATTCTTCCAAAGCACCTCATTTAAATAATCAGCTAATTAACAAACATGAACTGGGTGTACAGGAGCAGAAAAAATACACTTATATCAATGCTCTGACCATCATCCAATACACACACTGATCTGATCCTACTGAGTATCTAAACTTACTCCTGCCAACCAAATAAATGTCATCATGTCAGTCAACACACCTCCACGACATAAAATGTCATCAAACACTGTAAGTCTGATTGAAATCGATCACTTTCAGCACAAATACTAACCAGATATTGTTACTTTCTTTCATTAACTTACAGATCACTTGAAATTAAATACAACTGTACCAGCACACAGGCAGTCAGACCAATGAAGATACTTTTTTACATCCACAAAGGTGAGTTTGACTTGTCTTTTACCATTATGAAAAAAGACTGGGTTTTAAATGCCTATATACAAGCACAAAGAAGCTCCAACTCGAATAAAACACTTCATTAAAATTACGTTTACTCACTTGAGTGGTCCCCGGGTGTGCTGCTGGGTGAAACTGTCGCCTCGAGCTCAGTAGAAGGTAATGCTGGCTGTAACGGATCTATAAAGTATATATTAATTATACAACATTAGGTCATCTTAGATATGAAAAAACAAAACAGTTTTATGAAGTTCATAATAAAATGCAGATGAGTTACCCAGAGACTCCTGTCCTAGCTTGGGGGAGAGCTGTGAGTACGGAGGAGGGGGCGAATCTGAAAAATAAATTGCTTGTGTTAGTGTTAGTTTATATTCAGCATCACAAACTAATGAGTTCCACAGTTCCATTATTTACATTTACATTCACTGCATTTAATAAATGCCTTTATTCAAAGTGACATACAATTAATATCAAATACAATACTAGCATTTTAAAAGGCTAGGAGTCTTGCTCAGGGGGGCAACAAATTTACTAACAATACTGCAAAACACTTAGATTAGATACAATGTGTGTATGAGAAATGGGTTGTGGCGGGATTAAAACTGTAAAGCTTTAAATTCTCTGAACAGGGTGCCAATACATTGCAGGGCTTCAGCCGCCCCACTCAGACACAGCCAATCACGTCTGTGTAGAAAAGCACCGCTTGGATTGAAGCCCAAGCTAGCATAAATGGCCGCTGTGTCATCCGAGCGCAACATTTAGATTGTTTATAGAACACAGATTGTTTTAGCACAACTAATCCCACAATTCTTTGCTTTAAAATAATCATACGTATATACAGTACTTATAATTACATAATTAAAATGCTGTGTAATTAGAGCTGTATTTTCCTTCAATGCAGAAAGCAAGGAACGCTCTGGATAGACGACCAGTCTATAAAATAGCACTACATAGTCATTCATGCTCACAGCTAGGGACAGCTTACAGTAGCCAATCTACCCCCTGGCAGTTGTCAGAGGGTAGGAAGTAACTCAGCTCCCAGTACAAGAACAAACAAGTTAAACTCAACACAGATATTAATGTGATGTCCTGTCAGTCATACTAATGCCAATCAACTTGTAACTGTTATTAATTCTAGTTACAAGCTACTGAAGAGTGATTTGTGTATGGACACAATTTTTGATCCAAATGTTCAATTTCTTATCAAATGTTCCACTTTTTCCTTTTCTCTACCATCCTCCCTGCTTATGGAGCCATTATTAGCTTCCACTGTGTCTGCAAACGAATGATTTATCCAGAATTTCTATTGGATTGTTGATTTTAAAAAATGATTATTTGATACTACATACATACAAAAGCATTGTTTACTATATATAAGCGTTTAAGTACTGAGATATTACCTAGTAATTGATTATAATACAGCCAGAGGGATGAAATAAAACAAATCATCTATAAAACTCAATATTACGAAAGACTCGTGAACTAAATCTCCGGTCCAGATTTTATAAACCCCTTAAATAACAGATCTCATGAGAACTACTACACCCTGATTGGGCAGCAGCACTGAGAGCTAAGCTCCAAAGCTCTGAGCGTGTGTTTTTGTGAATAACATAGTTGAATAGCGAGCAAAGGAACTGAGTGTCCCAGTTGGCTAATGAATTGGGAGTTCCACATCCTGAATGAGTGAGTGTCACAGGGCTTGCTTGTCTCTCTGCAATTCCTAGTATGTAAGTGGATCGCAACCAATTATTGTGCAACACCGTGCGAGATCAGAAATGACAAACCATTTGTATAGCCATGCACGTCTTCACATTATTATTTATCTCAGAAAATGCTATTAGGCTTTTCTAATTGTCTGACAACCAAATCGGTTTGGCCTTTATCCTGAACAGACGCAACCACAGCCTTACAGTGATCCTAGACCTTTACATGGGGCTGACTTGCTGGTCTAATTTTAGGCATGTAACATACTACTCATTCATTTGTAGCTTGATTCCTTGATTCCCGGACTGGAAACACTGGGTTTGAAGCATGAATACACCCCAGACAGGGGTGTATCCACAACAGTCCACACTTTCCAGTCCATATTTTTACATTTCGAAGCAATTCAGAATAACCAATCAAATAGCTGGTGATGTTTTGTGATGTTTTATGAAGGTTCAATCACACAGTTCCAAAGTTAAGCATCCAAATCAAGGGGACATGCATACTTGCATACATGTAAAGTGAGGGATATAGAAACTAGCTTAATTAGCTTAGCTGGCTAGCCTTAACCTGTTCCTGATCATAGCACATTTTATACTAAGCTCATTTGTCACTAATTTAATGTGGAATCTGGAATACACTGGACAGGGCACTAATCTACTGCAGGGCTTCAAGCCACTCCTACCCCTCCATCCTTCTCAGACATAGCCAATTATGTCTGTGTAGATGCCCAGTTGGCTGATAGCACCACAGAGATTCAGACCCAGGTCACCAGCAGTGGTTGGGTCCAGCAAAGGATGCTGCACCACCAAAGCACCTTCTCAAATCTTGTAACTGGAATAAGTCTTGTAATTGGAATAGCATTCAGCCAAAGGAGTGCAAACTCTCTGTTCTTCGCCCCTTTTAGTCTTTAGTTTTCAACCTTACATGCCAAATTGTCAACTAAGTAAGGCAAACTTAATGGGTTAGTTTATTTAGATCTTATAAATTACTAACTAATTTTACTTTACATTTTAAGAGACATACTAGCATCTTCCTACATGCGGTGTGCACCCAAGAAAACTAGTAGAACTCCTGAATCAAGTGGACATTTCAAAATATTTGACCATACAGTCCAACACATGAAAGAAATCCTTATTTTGTGGCATCCTCACCTGGTCCAAAAAGGCGGCTGTAATGATAGGGATTGCAGCATGATGCTTCTCCACTGGGCACCCCAAAACTCTGACAGTGGCACAGAGCCTTGAGTGGAGCTGCAAGCTTTAGGTCTGGCCAACGAAAAAACCTACACAGCAGGTACTGAGGAGACACAACATGGCTGCTGACTTGCAGCTCGGCTTGGGGCGCATTAACACAACCGCCCAGTACCGCCCCTTTGGACTCCACTGCCTCTAACAAGATGCCCAACGGCTTCTGTTTCAACTTTTTAAGAAGTGCATAGGTACACCTTTCGAGTTCTTGTTCAAATAAGGTACGAGTTCTTGATTCTCCTGGACCAAGTCCATCACGGTCCTGAGAGTGCTGATCTCTTCTAAACCAACAGCAGGTCACTGTGCTGCTATCACTGTCCTCTGATGTAAGTACTGGATGCCGGTCCAGGACACACATGTCCACCTGGATGTGTTCTTGGTCTAAAAAAACCTCTGATCCTGAACTTTCCACCAAAGCCAGGGTGTTGCTCGATCCTCGAGGATCTCCCGCCTCCTCTCCAGCCCCCTCCGTGTCGGAGACCTTCTCCGGATCTTCTCTGCTCTTGGAGCCTCCATCGGCCTCCACTGCGTCTGCGATCAAACGGCTTCTCCAGAGTCGCCGAACCAGAGCGCCGCGTCTCGTCCTGAACATACGACTCCTTAGCCGTTTCTCATGCGAGCTTTTTCCTACGTCTGCTCCCGATCCTGATTATGTTCAGAGTCCGACATCAAGGCTATATGCGCAAGCCCACACTTACAGCCAAGGGCGCATTCCTCCGAGCCAGACCGCAACATCAGACTCGACGATCGTAGCAGGTCTGCAGCGAAGTGGGGACGCTGTCACATAGGTCCCCAGAAGAAACGGTGCAGTGCCAGGTCCTCACAAGGGGCAGCTTTACATACCAGAAAGAAACGGTGCAGCCTTGAGGTCCCCACAAAACGGTGCAGCGTCAAAGTCCTCACAAGGGGCAGCTTTACATACCAGAAAGAAACGGTGCAGCCATGAGGTCCCCACCAAGCGGCGCAGCGTCACGGTCCCCACAAACACGGTGCAGCGTCAAAGTCCCAACAAATACGATGCAACGTCAGGTCCGCACAACATGGGAATAAGAGTAACTTTGAGAAAGGCTTTATAGATGAATAGACCCAAACAATCCTGTGCATTCGTGTGCAGTGTTTAAATTGTTCTTATATATTACATTTACAGATCATAACAAGGTGGAGTAAAACAGATCTCCAGATCTTTTAAGACCAACCTCGCTCAAGCAGTCCTTAAGATCCGCACAGGCGCATCAATGGATCATTTTCCGATCCGATTTGATCTGAAACAACAGAATCCGACTCCTAATTCCGATACATAAATCGGTTCAGTGCAAAACAAATAGGTGCATTTCATGTGTGCGCAGAAGTCGTGCCCTTTAAATCCAATCGCTGTGTGCGCGAGATGAACGGGGTCCTACAATTGCGCCTTACCGTTCCTTTCTCTTCTATACACACACACACACACACACACACACACACACACACACACACGAGCGTGCGGGATCATTGGCCGATCTTAATCACGTGCGCGTCTAGACTCGGTGGCGGCTGCTGAGCGCGCGGGGTGCTGCGCAGGCGCGGTGTCGGGTTTCTCTGCTCTTAAAGAAGCCACGGAGCAAAGATGTCCTGGTTCTAGTCCAAAATGGTGTAAAAATCTAATAATTTCAATTAGGAACAACAACAGCAGCATAAACACACACTAACACAGAGAGAGAACACATAAATATAAATATGGTTAGTTTGACTTACACACCTTACACCTAAACGTCTGCAGACGAACATATCAAAAATGGAAGGAAATGATAATTGGTAATATGCTTCAGGGACATTAAATTTTTAAGATCTTTTTGTGGTCCCAAGATTAAAATGGTTTTGTTTTTACTAAGGCAAAGATAATAAATCTGTCTTAGAAGACCAGAAATGTTATCGCCACCAGTAGCACAAGCAGTCTATAAGCTAAAACACTATCTCTGAAGACCTTGGCATCCCGGCTTCAACAGCCTGACATGTTATCAAGAAGTTTGCTACTCATGGAACAGTCAATACCTTCCAGGACATGGTAGAAGAAGGAAATAGGCAAACCACAATCTAGAGCTCTTTAGCAATGCATACCAGCACTACGTTTATGAAATGAAGCCTATACAGAAAAGTGCTTCTTACCTACAGTAAAACATGGTGGAGGAACCATAATGTTGTGGGGCTGCTTTGTTGCCTTGGACTTTGAACGTTTTAAAATTAGAGGATTATCTGAGCATTTTAGAGTGAAATGTGCTCCCACGTGTAAAACAACTAGGTTTGAGTCAAATAAAAGAGGTCCTACAGGTGGGTAATAATCCAAAGCACACATCCAAAAGTACACAAAAATGGGACTGTTTTAAACCGGCCAGCAATGAGTCCTGATGTCAATCCAACTGAAAATCTTTGGAGAGAGCTAAAATCTGCTTTTGGGAAAGGGAACTCTGCAAACATTCAAGAGCTTGAGAGAATTGCAGTAGAAACTACCAAAATGGAACTTGGCCCATGATACTCCATCTTATTTACATTAACTAGCATTGCATAAAATGTCTCTAATTAGTTTTGTGGACATTGTGAAAAACTTTTTTTTAACTGAGGGAAGAAAGGTAAAACTCGATAGCAATATGGCCCACCCTTTAAAACACTTCAGTAGGCAGGATGCAGACATGCCCATGTGCTATTAATGGATGAAATCATCAGGGTGTAAATCATAGCTTAACTCCTGAAGACTTATGCTTAGGCCAGAGCTTTTGATCATCCTGACAGACAGGACCATATCTTAGACTATTTACGGGGTGTGTTCTTGTATACCTTTGTGATTACGGTTAGGGTTAAGATGTACCTAATTGGTTACTTTTCAATCGATTTACAAATGTAGGATTAGCAGGTTAGTAAGTATAATTAATATTAAAGGTTTACAACATTCTGCTCAGAGTCATGGAGTCTATTTCAGAGTCTGGAGCCTATCCCAGAAACACTGGGCACAAGTTGGAAATACACCCCAAACAGGGTGACAGTTCATTGCAAACGATTTAGCTAGATTGACGCAATAGTGCATAATGTTCAAAGATTTAGGGATTTAGTGTTTGGGAAAAAAAACATGGACACAGGAAGAACATGCTAGGAAGAATAGCTTAGCAAATCTTAGCTTGATAGCTGTGCAAATGTGTAAAATGGTTAGCTAGTTAAAGGTGCAATTTCCATGCTATAACCTGAGATAGCTAGCTTTCAGGAGCAACATTGTAAAACATGCAAATTAGCCACTAACCAAGACATCTAGAACAAATAAAGACTATAAGAAGCAAATATTACTCGCTGTATGTCTGCACACAGAGCACAGTAGAGGTTTTGTGTTCCAAATACCATCATATATACTATATAGTACGCTAAATTACATTTTGACTTGAGCAAAGCTACAAAATCAAACTGCCAGTTAGGACATAATACAGTATTACTGATAACACTGCTGTCATCCAATAAGGGTTCAATTATTTAGCACCTGTAATAGCAGGTCAGATGAAGTTATAACATTTTTTTGTACAAGCACACATCATGTAAATATGGTACTGTTTTCTGACAGTAAAGTGTGTATAGTGTAGGTTTTTTTGTTCTGTACTTAGTCGTCGTTTTAGTAGCAAGTGACTAATTTAATCATACTCATGAAGTCATTCAGTCATTCAATGTGGTACTACTGTTTTTGCTTGCTTTATGTTAGCAAAGTGAATGTGTCCTGTAATGATGTGGTATTTTTTTATCACCTACTCGCTTAAAACCATGCTTTTAAAGGTGTTAAAAACTTGTGGATGAACTCGATAAAGTGCTACATTATTGCCTTCCTCTCCAAGAACACTGGTGCGATCCTCATCAGTGTTCCAGTCACTTATCAGCTCTTTGAGTGGACGATAACTCGGCTCGCCTGGCGTCAGGTTCATAACTGTTCTGACTCCCATTTAGTCTCATGTAGATAATCTATCAGCAGAGAGGTTTAGAGCTAAGGAGACAGGGAGTCCGGCACCAAACTGCTTCCCAAAATAGTCTCGTGTCCAGCCAGGATCTGGGCAGCCATGGTGCTTTTTGTAAGTGGTCTAGCAAGACCCAACAGAGGAATGTCGTGTCGTATGGGGCAATAATGGTGCCATGGGAAAGACATAAGTGGGATGCCATGAGGTAAGCCGGTCTCGTTCCATAAGCCATGTATGATGTGAATTGGGGTAGACAAAAGTAAGACTCGCAGGGTGGAATTGATCCCAGACAACTGGAGAAATGGATAGTGAGAAATGGATACAGATCGTCGAGTTATTTAACTGGCTGGATAAAAGACGCCGTTGTGAAGTACATTTAAACTTGTACTGTACATGTATTGAGTTTGTAATGCAATAAAGCAGAAATCAGACTTTCTGACTCCAGAGCATGTTCAAGGAATGTCAAAGCAAAATAAGTTAGTTATATTTAATTAAAAATCAAATAAAGCCTTCCAGGATCCAATAGATTCCCAAAGACATTTGTACACGAGTTTTAAAAATACTAAAACAAGATTAATAAGGATTGTTATTAGTAATCACAATTATCAGAATGGAGTACGAGCCTAGAAAGCCGACTTGCTAATTAAAGCTAATTTGCAAGCTATTGCTTATATTTTGTGTAAAATTTTTCCATTAAAATTTAGATAGCAATAAAAAGTAAAATGGTCCACCCGAGTCTTCCTTGTTGGCCCAAATGAACACACAACATACCAGAGAGGAAACCTACCAAAGGGAAACAAAACAGGACTTAAATGGACAGGTTAATTACTTCTCCACAGGTTTAACCACTAAACAACCCTCAAGTTCATCCCATAATCTCCTCCCTCACATTGCATCCACTGCAACCACACCTCACTTGTCACACATAGCATATAGGATATGCATATATTTACATTCATGTTAAACATTTGCATTGATCTATTGATCTACACACGTGAAGGTCTTGCATATTCCAGATTAAACACAATTATATACAAATATACTAAAATTGTCTAGCTGCCAAAACAGCTCTGACCTGTCGAAACATGGACTCCACCAGGCCTCTGGTGTCCTGTAGTGTCTGGCACCAAGATGATAACCAGCACAAACTCGACCAAGATAAAACAGGTACAGAGGAGTAATAAATAGAAGGTATTTCCTAAAAAAAGAGAAAAAGGCATGACCAGTGCACAAAGTAGAATACTGGATTATTGTTGTATTGAAATTATATTAAAATGTCTTTAAAACATATATTTTTATCAATAAGACAATTATTTGGCCTAACTCCAAGTGTTTTTTTAAACCATAGTGGTTTAAATACACTTTTATAACATATTAAAACCATAAGAAAAGGTCACATCCAGTCTCAAGCCCGCTCAGCTTCTTCAGCTTCTCTAAACACTTTCTAAACATGCCTGTGTTTAGACTCAGAGTGGGAAAGCGAATATCTAAGAAATTGAGGAAGGAAGTGAGTTAAAAACAAAGGAAAGGGCAAGAGAGGCAGTATGACGGGGGGCTAAGCGGCTACTGATTGCGGAGGAGGCTCCAAAGTGCTCGGCGCCGACTGAGCGGGCCAGACAGAGAGATTAGCCTCAGCACTTATGCTGGTGCAAATACACACTGTCTGCACTAAACTGGTGTGCTCATAATGCCAAAATGCATGTAAAAATATCTTTAATGTCTTTATCAGCTCATCAACTTATAACTGCATTAGAAAGTACAACAAATATTAGAAAATATGGATTTAAAATAGGTTTTATATGAAACGTGGCACATACAAAGGAAAAAGAACAACCATGACTACTTAGCCAACAGATAACTGGAAATCCATTTGTTGCCTAAGAGAAGAAAAATCAGTGTTTTTAAATGCATTTCTCTCAATCTAGTTGTATCCGATTACCCAATTGTATCTCCTCCACTGCAACAGACCCCGACCCTGACGAGGAAGTCTATACCTAACACACGACCTCTCTAACAAGTGTGCAGTTTGTTTCTTTTTACCTGCACAAGGCAGGATCACACAGGGATCAGTATCACATATGGAGAGTCATGCACTGATCTCCATTATCGCCATAAATCAGACAGCAGCAATGAGGAATATTTCCAGACATAACCAATCACGTTT
This sequence comes from Trichomycterus rosablanca, assembly GCF_030014385.1. Taxonomy (NCBI): domain Eukaryota; kingdom Metazoa; phylum Chordata; class Actinopteri; order Siluriformes; family Trichomycteridae; genus Trichomycterus; species Trichomycterus rosablanca. The sequence goes on along the minus strand of NC_086014.1, from coordinate 10,435,428 downwards.
GTGTTGGTGCCCGGCTGGCCGATAGCTCACAGTTGCTGACTGCTTCTTTTCTCCTGCCAGCGACAGATTTACTCACTACTATCTGTGAACCTGCCATCTCTATCGCATCCCTCGACCAACCAGTAGAGGCCGCGGTTGCAGTGTCAATAAGGGACCCTTTTAAAATACCCCCACCCCCATCAGACATAGCCAATCTTGTTTATGTAAACACCAAGCAAGCACTGCTGAGTTTGGTTTACCAAAACTGCCACAACTAAAACGCAAAATTGTAATTGTGGCTAAATGTGGCTTAAAGTCCAAACATTAAACACATTCACTAAATTAAGTTAGCAAGTTTTATGTCCAAATGAATGTCATGTAATACTCACACAGAGCAGTACATTTTTCAGGGAAGAGATAAATAACTGATTGTGTACACAACCACCTTTCCAAAAGCGGAGCCAGACCCGTCCTGTAGACAGCAGTGGCCTTTGCGTGCATTTGGCCAGCTAGCGTTTACGTCAGCAGGTACAGAGAGCATATCTAATCTCCAGAAGTGAGACGGAGCAGGGGGGCTCAAGTGGCACTGCGGGCTGGGGTGCCTCAGGGCCCGACTGCACTGGTGAAAGGAGACAGAAAGAGAATGAAAGCTAAGGCGGGTAGGAGGGAGGGGGGCTGAGAGACAGGGGAGGGAGAGTAAATCAGCAGAGGAGATTTGAGACAGGAAGAGCATGGCGTCAGTACAGGCTGGAGATAAGGACTTGGGCTTTATACACAAACATGCTTTTCCTCTGCGCCTGGCAAATACATACTTAGCCTATTACTTTCCCTTTTCTTTTCTTTCTGTCTATGTTACTTTCAGTAGAAGAACAAAGCAGGTGGCAACTTCAACTTTTTATATTTCTTGCCAAAGTGCCTATTTACAATTTATCACTGAAATCTGCTTTTTTTTTTCTTTAATTGTTTGTATTATATCATAGAGTCCTTATCAGACTCTAGTCTAAATACATTAACGTTCCAAGATGAAGTTCTGATTTTTTATTTATTTTGGTTTTCAGTGGCATGCCCCTTTTAATTCAATTTTATTTTTATTATTCTACAATACCTTATTTACGTTAATTATGTTTTGTAGAATATGTACAACTATTTTTGCAAAAGTTCCCATTTACATGCTCCATTATTTTTGGCTTGGCTGCTCCAAATTGCCCCCTGATGTTGTCATGCCTTTACAGTGACCATGATCAGGTAAAAAATGTCCTAAGCTAAGGAATGACAGTCTAGATACAGTAATGCTGTATAAATTAGATAACTGTGGGAAATGACTTAGGGTTGCACACTGGTATAGGTGGATAGTAGTAGAGTGATAGTCAAACAGCTCCAGGGTCCTGGGGACCTGGGTTTGAACCTTGCTTCCAGTCACTGCCCAAATGGAGCTTGGCTTGTTATTCTCAGAGTATGTGGATTTTCTTTCAGTATTTCAAGGCACAAGAGACAAGAGAGTGGTATCCTAGTGGGTAGAGCTTTGGGCTATCAATCAAAAGGTTGAGAGTTCGAATCCCAGCTCTGACATGCAGCCACTGTTGGGCTCTTAAGCAAGGCCATCAACCATCTTGGCTCCTGCGCTTTGACCACAGCTTTCAAATGAGCCAGATAAAGACATTCTAATTCTATAGTGACCGAGTAGAGGTTTGAGTGTGATACCCTACAACAGACCCACTGGGACCATGAACAGAATAAAGTGGTAGCTCACTGGACTAATGATTAGAAGGTTGCTGGTTCAATTCCCACTACTGGCAAGTTAGCACTGTTGGGCCCCTAAGCAAGACCCAGCAATTAACCCTTAATTAACCTGCCTGCAGGGCATTCAGTCATAACTGTAATAACTGGAAATGTAAACAAAAGGGTGAAGAAAACATTACCAAATACATACGACAACCTGTTTGTTATTCCTTTATATTTTGCACTTTTTGCAAGGTTAATTTGGGGTTAAACATGTTTTTCTGAATGACACGTCAACATGTTTATGCCGTGCTGTAAAAGAACAGCAACAATAGAGCAGCTGAGCTTGGTGGCAGTTTCTTCCCCACATTTGCAGGGAACAGAAAGCACCACTGCAAGTAAACACGGTGTTAAGCGAGGGATGTTTTGAGTGTTGGACCCACCAGGGGTCAGAGGAACTTTTCCTTTAAGATAAGAAGGAGCGAGGAGACGGAAGGGAGACATGAAGGAAAACACTCAGTCTCTGGGGAAGAATCGTTTTAAGAAAGCCGGTTGTAAGTGTGATGATGGATTGATGTAAAGGCAGTGGTTTGTTGTGTATGTATGTACACCAGTTTACGTGTTTGGCACTTGGTATCTAACCCTGTTTTCCTTATTTTCTTATTTTCATTTATTTTATCACAACCTTCTTTGTGGCATGTCTGATAAAACAATCCTTGAGCTTCTTAGCATTAGGGAATTAATATTCTTAGAATATAATTTACCTTATTATTTCATTAGCATGTATCACAGAACAAGTCTTAATCATTATCTCATACTATATACGATTTAAAAATAATAAATTGTATTATTTTAAAAGACACACTGTGGTATCATGTGCACAGTGTCAAATTGTATCAAATTATTCCACATCAGACCTGCTTAATACTTTACTGTTATGATATTTAGCCAAGTGCTAATGATTATCTTGCATTAGTCACATTGAACATGATGGACTTTTAGGATCAGATGTATAATCAACAAGCGATTTACAGTTCTGACCGAAAAGTCAAGCAACTGAAGGCTAAAGGCCTTCTTTATACAGTATAAGCACTTAATAAGTCAAAGGTAAAAATAAACAAACATTATAATAACCGATTTCTTTCTAGTTAACATAAAAATGGAAACTAAAGTCAGTTAAGCCACTGATAGCAGGTAGCAATGTTATTGTTTATGTGAAGTTTGACTTGTTCTCTCTAGACACAGTGCTTTATGTAAAAGAGTGAGTTTTTAGAACACTGTGATGGATCGGTGCCTAGTTTAAGGCGTTTCTTTCTTTGCACTGAGTGTTCCTGGGATAGAATCCAGACCCACCACAGCTATGATCAGGATAAAGCAATTACTGAAGATAAATGAAGGAATAGAAGAATGAATGAGTTCATAACTAAAGAATATCTACAGTAGAAGCCATAAGTTTACGTACACTTTGAGATTAAAATGATATTTATCCCCTTTGCAGATTCCATGTCGAATAAGTACAGTTTAACAAGTTGTTAAGGAGCACCTAAACGCATTTATTCCAACAAATATAATTTCACTCATGGTTCAGTATATAAAAATTCCAGGGGGTCAAAAGTGTACATACACCAACTTGACTATGCCTCTTTTTTATGCCACTGTGTGCAGTTCAGTATGCATAATTAAAGAAAGGATCTTTGCACTAAGTAGGAGGACTTGGGCTGTTATTTATTGTAAGAAGTTTACTCAGTACATGTGTGTGTCTCTGTATATATAACAGAGAAAGGATGTGCTCAGCATGGGTTAAGCACTCTTGAAAAAAACATGCTTTATATCACAAGTAATTGCATGTGATTTTCCTTTAAACTTCAAAGCATGCAGCGTTGCAGTTCAGGGGTCGGAGGCCACACCACTACCACAGCGCTCCCCAATTTCCTGCCCCTGTCTGGCTTCAAGCAGGACAAGAGGCCCAGTGGTGGCACAGAGCCGGGGGATTGGAGAAAGGTTAGCAGTGGAGATGCTACATATCTGAACCCTGGCACAATTGGAATACAAATTCAATACCTTAAATCTCAGCCTTCATGGTCATGCCACAAACACTTATATATTGGCCAGCAATGTTTTTCTTCATGTACCTGTACTCAGAAATAAGTGATGTATACCTAATAAGGCATAGAATAATAAAATTGGGCGCCAGGTATTCAGATCAAATACTTACATAGGGACTTAAGTATGAATCTTATATTTTTTTTATGTTACTTGTACAACACAATAATATAATTAGAATGTCAATTTAGTTATTCCCTAGTAAAGTTAATTTTTTAATACATCATTATTACTGTAGCTAATAGCTGTCCCATAGTGGCTTTTAATTGTGTCTTACATTTAAAAAAATTTGCTTAAAGGACAAGCACTTGTTTCAAGCGACAGTTTACTTTTATATATGGGGCATTTATCGGACGCTTTTATCTAAAGTGACTTACAGTTATGACTGAATACAATTTAAGCAATTGAGGGTTAAGGGCCTTGCTTGGGAGCCCAACGGTGACAATGCCCCAATTAGGAAATACATGGCAACTTTATAGGCGCAATTTGCACTAGGACATTTAATTGTTTCCAACAGCTTTAATATGTAGAGCTTTATGTTATGCTACCTTTACACACACATGTACAGACAAAAATCAAGCTCTTAAGTGTGTAAATTCAAAGTGGATATATGCACCAAGGTGTCAGAAAAAACACAGCAATGGCTGGATACTTGTTTTCCCTTATCTCTCAAAAATATAACTAAGATTAAATGCTAATGCTATTTATTTGGCTATCAGAGATTAGCTGAAATCCACACTGGAAGGGTTTTGCATACAGGGAGGAGAGTAGAAGATACACTGCAAGATGCAAGCACCGTCCACATATACACAAATGAATTGCACTGCCATGATTAAAAGAATTAGGAATTATTTCACAGCATCACCATTTCTGTCAAACTAACAGAGATTAAACCTAATGACTGAAACTGTGTAAAACAATAAAACATCATTTCTCTTCCCGAATACGCTGGCACTGGAAAAGCTCAAAACCTCTGTGCCTTTTTTCTGCTGCAAGACTTGGATTAATAGACCCCCGAACTCACACACAAACAGTGCTGGAGCTCCAGATCTTGGCTTCGTGGTCCATGTCACGGCTCGCAGCAGGGATTGAGTCTGACATGTGAATGTGGAGCTGCCCTCATTTAGGTGGCCATATTTCTAAGCCTTTAATGGCGGCACTATAAGAGCGATAGACCAGGCAGAGACACTCCAGAGCACTAAGACGGTATTTCATAACCTTTGCAGGGAATGTAATAAGAAAAGCCTATTTGTTCTTGGTGCCTATCAGAAAAAACTGCAGTCATAAGTTGTTCTTACTGTCATTATACAGTGTTGGTGCTGCACAGCTTCAAGTTCAGTTCCTAGCTGAGGTTACAAGTTTACAGTGGACAATGGACTGTAATTGGGTGCCTTTGATTAAAAACATGTTACCAAGGAACTGTTAGTAAATGTGTAGGAGTGTATTGCCCTGTGATGGATTGCTGTCCTGTCTTGCCTTACGTTTAGTCTTTTCAGGGGGCGGCAGACACACTATGACCCTGATCAGGTAAAAAAAAATACGAACACTCATAAATTAAAACAATAATAAAAAAGACTGTTGTCCGATAGACTATACAAAAACGAAATCAAATTGTAATTGTAAATAGCAACACATACTGTAATTCAATTACTTTTATCATATCAGTTCTATCCTGGACTAAATGCTGTTTTTATTCCATCATGTATTGACTATATCTATTTTATAATTGGCAATTTAAATAATGAGAATAAGAATATTATTGATACTGGAAAGCCTTTATTGGTATTTCAGATACTGAAGGTCTAAAGGATTGTTTTAGGAAGGCAGCTCATGATGGCGGCTGCTAGGAGGGCCGTGGCACGCCTGCGTATCAGTCAGTAAAGTGCATTTTGGCTTGTGTTTGTGTTTGATAGGATCAGTAGCACAGTGGGTGGCGGAGAGTCTGATGACTTGAGGGCTGAGCCTTTTTAAAAAGTGCTCTCTGGTTAGCAGGCTGATCCTCATCACCGTCTCCACATGGCCGCCTGGGCCTGAATGTAAACAACCAAACAAGCTTGGGCCTCTCTAAAGAAATGCCCCCAGCCTCCAGGCTTAATTGGAAACAGACTGCGAGGAGAAAAATCACTTTGATATGGTAGTACATGTTTGGTGGGTGGGGTATAATATTGCTTTCTGGAAGTGGCTGCTATTTTGCAGCATGGTCTTGTTCTTGAAAATGTGTAGCAATAATTCTGATAAAACAGAGACGGGATAATGAAAGGATAAGTGTTGTTCAACCTTTTGAAATGACCTGGATCTCTGGATTAATATTTATTATATGTGGTTTTTCTTAAGCCAAGTCATTATAAGAGACCCATGATGTCTATATTAAAAAAAGAACTAAAAAAATGTGTCTTTATTATACATGTTGCTTTTCCATTTACGATAGTAACTGAGAAAGCATGCATTTAAAGCAGCAATAACCTTGAACCTCAAGTTTCAGACTTGCACAATGATCAGGAGGAATTTTTGAACATTCTGGCCACGAACAATCCTCTTCAGACCTTGCAACAGCATCTCAACTTTGTTAAGGTTTGGAGTCTGGCCTGTTCAAACCAAGCAGCAGATAGTTTTCTAAGAAGCAAAAACTGTGCCGAAGCAAAGGGCTCTTGAGCACATATTTATAATATGACTAGCAGAAAAAATGTAAACATACCAGTCCGTGTTTTCAGGCACTGTTTTCATGTTGTTTCAAGAAATCTGTTTTCCAGAAACAGTCATGGACAAAAATATGGGCATCTCTGAAGTTCTTCTCAGAAAAATCATGACGTCTCTGAGAAAGTTGTTGCAACTGCAAATACTTTGGCATTCACATGTTTATTTCTATTGGTATTCACATGTTTGAGTTGTAACAACTCACTGAGGAAAAATAAAAAAAATGGATTACACAAAATTATGGATTAGACAAAACTGGTACCTTCTAAAAATTGTAAGAAATAATGAGATTTTAATCATTTGATGCTTCTTTAATTGTATTCGTATGTACCACACTGACTGAAAAAAGCAGTGTCAATCCCCAGAGGACAACACTAGCTGACCACACCTAACATAGACGAAAGACAAAGTATGATGGTGGATAAAGAAAAAATGGGATACGGCAGCATCAGCTCTATCTTTACATCTTTATCAGAGCGAAAAAGGGGCACTATGCTAGTAGACCCGGGATGACCCCACTCCTGCCACAAAACCATATAAACCCAGACTGGTGAGGTGTCGAGTTTTACAAAACCTGACTAAGCCAGAATCCTTCAGGGAGAACCCTTCTCAGGACAGATGAGACCAAAATAGAGCTTTATGGCGATCACATCATGGTATCATTTACAGAAAACAGAGGCCTTCAAAGAAAAGAACATGGTCCCTGTGGTCAAACGTGGTGGAAGTTCACAGATGTTTTGAGGTTTCTTCACTGCCAATGGCACTGAAATTATGAAATCTGAAGACTAACAAAGAATTTTGGAGCACAATATAGAGCCCAGTGTCAGAAAGCTGGGTCTCCCTAAGAGGTCATGGGGAGGACAATGACCCTAAGAATACTTCAGATCCTGGTGCAGTTGGTAAAAGAGGAGTGGACCAAAACTGCAGAAGAAAGTTAAAAGAAAGAAGAGATTTCACTCCAGGGTATTCCAGAACTGGTTCCTTAACCAAGCTTTGGTTGATCTGGAACTGTGCTTGGGTTCACTTATAAGCCAAGGTTCAAATTTTACCTCAGAAGGCATAGCAATCCTCCTCAAAATGTCTTGGTATTTCTGTGAATCCATGATGCCAGTCACACAGTTAAGACTGCCAGTTCCTGCAGCTGAAAAACATCATCACATCATCATTGACTCATCTCCATGCTTGACAATGTGGATAGTATTCTTCTTGTCATAAGCCAAGGCTTTAATGCACCAGACAAAATGCAGATTCATATGGCCAAACAGTTCCAGTTTTGATTCATAAACCCATAGAACTGTGTTCCAGTACTCTGCAAGCCTAGCCAAACTGCTTCTGGCATATTATAGTCGACCCTTCCTGTGCTTCTTGGTCAAGAGCGGGATGCATCATGGAATCTGGCTATAAACATATGAATTGTCATACCTGACCTTTGTACAAATCTTGTTTAGGTTCATTTTCTTCAGAATAGTTAATAATAAAAATGAGATTATATACAGTATAATTACCAATAATGCTGTAAAATATTTTTCAAGTATGTGTGGCCTTGCATGGGTATGGACTGGTGCCCTGTCGAAGGTGACCATAAACGGAATACAGCTGGTTGTAAAAATACATAAATAAATGTCAGATTGGAAGTACAGAGAGGTAAAAGGCAGGTATGGCTGGAAGTGCAGAGAAATAAATGTAGTATTGCTGATTATACTTGGCAACTCACTTAGCTGACACACATACAAACAGTGTTGAAGATCATTAAGGAGAGAAAGGGAAGAAAGTGAGTGAGTCCTGGCAGCAGCAACAGCTCTGTTAGTTATGGCTGAATGCAACAGAGTGTACAGAAGGCTTAATTGGTCTAGTGTGCGTATGTGTGTGTGAGAGAGAGACGGAGAGAGAGCACACTGGTGATAATTGTGGTTCACAGGTGGCCACTGTGGTGGCCTCACACAGTTTACATCAATCAGGGCCTGGGACAAAAGACATACACATTCCAACACATCACGTCACTTACTGTGATCGAATTTTCCAGTCATGCTGCTCACTCACTTATTTAATTTTAACTACTTTACTAAGATGATTATTGACAAAATTCAGGGCTAGATACACTAAGGTGCAGTGCTTTTATGTGAGCACTTGACCTTAATTTGATGGGTGTTGTGACTTGTTTTTATTTCATCACTATGGGTAATTAAGTGTAGGTTAATGGGAAAAATGGCAAATATACCTTTCAAAATCAAATCCACAACACCATAATGCAAAAGTGTGCCAAAAGTCACAGGTTTTGAATACTGTCTGAATCCCACAGTCCTACAAATTAAATCCCCTTACAGTTTATACAAGTATCTTCTATTTTATCCTTTTTAGAAATATTTTACACTTCTTTACCTCATTTAACCAAAGTTTCTGAAAATGTTCATTTGTCCTCATTACGGAACCAGCCTCCCTAGGCATTTCCTTTCTCTGTTGGCTACAGAGCCGAAAGCGTGTTGTAACAAGACGCCACGCCGCATACTGGCTTGTAGCATCAAGATTTTTCTGATAATCATCCTGAAATAGCTTGTCAGACATTCTGGCATGTACAGTTAAGCCATGCAAGGTATTTCTCGTGAGATCATCTGCAATTAAATCTCACCATACCCTAGACAGTGCGTGCTAGGGTGGTCGGATTGGCTGTTCCAGTATCTGGGGATCTAGAGCTAGTGAAAAGGTATCTGACTGTATAGGAGTGGCAAGGGGGGATGAAAGTGTTATGATACACAATAACGTATAAAATCTTTACATACAGGGTTGTTACACCCTCATGCTTGGCCCAACAATCTTAGATTTGCATATTAAACACATATTTTCTGCTTATTGACATTTCCCTCTCATTGTCAAATTAACCCGTTTCAAAAGCACAGGTAAACTATCACAGGTAAGTCCATGTTTCACAGTGGGTCCATGTTTCAGGTCCCTAGAATATCGACGTTACACAGAATTTTAGAATAAGCACCTTTGGTAACAGATGAGTGTATGAAAGGAAGATCCCCCAAATGCATGGACAGATTGTTTCATTTGCTTAGTACACATGACCTCGGTTAGACCGAACTGCATGCAGTTCTTCCATCTTTAGGATATGTAAACCTGTAGGAATTTCCCAGTTTAGACAGAGGTAAAAACTGGACAAGGAATCAGTGTTGTGTTTGCACAGTGCCTGCGGGAAAGCAAGCTCACTGCAACACCCTTCACACTTTTGTGACAAAGCTTGAGGGTTGCATGTGGTCAGTAAGTGTCATTTTGTAGATGAAAAAAGAGCTCTGGGGAAATTGCCACTCTGTAGCCAAATTCTGCCATCCTGTGTTAAGAACCCAGAGAAACACTGTGCTTTTACAGAGTAAAACAGTGCTATAAGGGGTTGAATGCATGTTATGCGACTGTATTGACTGTACTGTATTGGGTGGGCAGTTAAATTTTGCAAGGGGCCACATGAGAAACTGGGACTGTTGTGGAGGGCATGACCAATAGGCTGAACTTAATTCCATTCAATACTTATTTTATCTCTTTAAGGCAGTACATTGATAAGCTGTTATTGGTCACAATAAATGTTACAATCATGCAGTAAAAACGAGAAGCAGACAGAGTAAAACATCATTATTCACTCATCTTTTAACTTTCACAAAAACAATAGTAAACAAAGGGTGCAGGTTTAACTCTGCACAAAGTGCTACTTTGTTTGGAGTCTAATTACCTTATTTGCTGTTCTTCAGTCCTTTATTCTTGTTGTATATTCTTGTTGGATATCACAAAGCTGGTCCTGACTGCTCCAGTCTTGTAGTATGTGTACAATTTTATATATATAAACAAGTCATTGTTGCTATTACAGTTAAAACAAGCAAAGCTTCAGGTGTGACCTGTGTGCAGCGTTCAAGTTCTTGTATTTCTCTGTGTTCTTGTATTTCTCAGTGTTTAGTACCGTAAAGGCGATTTAAATTGTAATCCTTAAACACAGCGTTCTGTTCTTCACAAACTAAACACACAGCTTTACATTTGAATTAGGAAATAAATACTTAGACGTCAATGTCTTGTTTTAAGCTCTTTTTGTGTCATTTTGTATCAATCGCGTTCATTAGGCTGAAGCTGGAAACACTAACACACACAAAGGAACGTAAATTCGTATAATAAAAAATAACAGTCCCTTCAAAATAAAAACAATACTATTGTATTGTATGTTTGATATACATTTACTTATGTCTGATTTCTAATTACCACTGACCTCATCCAGGCCTGGCTGTGGACCTGTGGCTGTACAATGCCCTGGTGTGTAAAATGTAAATGATCATCAAATGTGCAATAGAATAGAATGAATAGAATAGAATGCCTTTATTGTCATTGCACAGTGCACAACGAAATTTTTGAGCATCTCCTTGACGGTACATGTATGTACACACAGACATATATATACACATGTATTTACAAAATAAACATATACACATCTAGATACAGAAATAAACGTGTGGTTTTAAGAACTTTCCAGAAAAGAAAAGAAGAAGAAGGTTATTGCACGGTCCCTATAAATTGCACATTATTTCCTAGGATGTAAAGTTTGATAGTTTTTGAATACTTTCTATGTATTTAATATTACCCAGCATTGTGTGGGGTTCACATATTTAGGAATTGGGAAAAGAAAACCCCATGTCAGGGTCATTATTCAGATGCAAATGTTCTCTACCAAAGATTATAATTAAATGTCAACCAAACACACACTTCAGTGGCTACACATGAACACTTTAAAGTCCCTGAAACTCATTTTCTACAAACAAAGCAAATGTGTTAAAAGTGTTTGTAAAGTGTTTGCTCATATGATACAGATGCAGTAGACAGAGAACTTGACCTTTGACAGCTGAATTAAAGCAACACATAAAAAGGATGTTTCCACTCTGTTAATAGAGAAGAAAAGGGAAGAATGGAGCAAGGTTGCAATTGCTTTTAGAAATTGATGCTGTTTAAAAGTTGAGAACACTCACTGGCTAAATTGTAAAGTGTAAATAATATGTATGGCTTATTAACTGCATTCTATTGATTGTAGTGGGCAGCTTTCGTGTTTTACTGGTTAAAACATAAATAACTGATCACTGGTTTAACTGGGGGCGAGTTGAGGCGGAGACGCCGATGTGAGCATGTAAACAGACTGGGGAAACGAGCATCTGGGGGATTGAAGACTTGATGGATAGCATATGAAGTGTGGGTTGGTTTGTGTGTCTGAGTAAGAGAGAAATAGAGAGTGTCATGGAACTCATTCATAACTCATAGGGCAGCAGGAATGTGGTACATGGGTGGTCAGTTAGTTTACGATGTCTGCTGTGACCAAGGGCCTTACGCTGGAAAAACAGAGGAACTCTGCCTTCCATGTAACCTACATCTTCAGTGCTACATCTAGCAGGGAATATAAATTTGTAAGAGTCATTTATAATTAAAGACTGCGAGACATAGCATTGTTTTGCTGAAATAACTATGGCCTTCCCAAACAGGATGTCACCTTGATAGCAGCATAAATCTCTCTAAAGCCCTAATAAACGCCTCTGCACAAGTGGTACCTTTACGCACATGTAAGTCCACTGATGCACCCCCATACCATGACAGATGTTGGTTTTTGCACCTTTCACTAAAAAGTCTGGATGGTTTGTAAATCTGCCATATACAATAAATGTAAATATATATTAAACAGGTTTACATATGATTATGTAAATTGAACTGTGATTCTGAAAATATAATCATATATCTATTATGCAGAGGCGTTCATTGGGCATAGATATAAATTATACTAATTAATTCAGCATTTCCCATACTATACACAAATTAAATAATGGTTGTTTAGAATGACCGGTCCCTGAGTACATTAATTGCAGATCCACATTATTTTTTCCTTTGAAAGCAGTTGCTTCAAACAGAAAACATGCAAGCCTAACCACGGCTTTCCTCTACAAACCTCTATCTTTTGTTCTCTTTTATACCCACGCTTTTCCCCTCTGGTCTAAACAAAGAACCCAGAGCTAATCAAAGTTGTGTATAACAAGACATTACATGGCTGCCTATTTTTTGCAATGCTCTGCATCTCTGTGAACCATTTATGTTTAATGTCAGAAGATCTGAACAAATTGTCACACTTTTAACATTAAACTATGTATTTAAAATGCAGAGGAGAAACACTGTGCTATTTTTTTGAATAACACTAGAATGTATAGATGTAAGTTGTAAAATATCAGGATATACAAATAATTCACAATAACCTACACTAGACTGTTGTAAATTCCCTTTTATTATTAACAGACATCAGTAATGCATTCATTTTCACTACGAAGAATCATTACCCTCAAGACGGTATATGTAAAGGTGGGTGGACGGTAGACACCCAGGTTTTTAATTCTCCTAAACTTAAAGTATATATGTATTCACCACCACAATATTTTAGACATAAAGGGCAGCAAATAAATACAAATGAATAATGTGCTTGAGTGAGTGAGTGCTTGGGTCACAAAAAAGGATAATTTACAATACATTTACACATATATTAATGAATACTAAGCATGCTTTGACATTTTATTTGATTAGAATTTTCATCCTGCCTCCCTACAGGATCACAACAACTTGTTGACTGATGTTTAAAGTGTTACATTCTTCAACTGTTTCCCAGACCTGCAATAATAGAGTCATCAGCTGGCTTCATCCTGTATCTCAGCACCATTACTGAAGACGGATCTCTCCGAGAGAGATGGATTTCAGTGTCATTGGGCCAACAGGAGGAAAGCAACTGCCGCTCCCACGGCTCACAGAAATACCCTCTCCCCAGACTACCCCATACAACACTAACGTGGTTGTAGGAGCCAGGAGCCTGCACTAAACCCGTGTGAATTCCTTATTGTATGCTCACATGTACACAGAAGGGGGTGCAGCTGCCCTCCAAGCGGTTAGGGCATTAAGGCCTTAAGCTCTTTAAATACTGCTCAGGGTCACAGGTTGAGAACTTGGAGTTTATAGCCTACCGAAAGAGGTCCATAATATCTGATGCATAAATGACTATTATTATTATTATTATTATTAATGCTTTACGTCATAAACATTTCATGCAATGCATAGGATATGTCATATTTTACAGTAAAGAACTGTTATGAATTAGTAGGGGAACTTTGTGAAGTCATATCCAGACTTGCACTATGCATCCAAGTACGTCTACTTTCTAGAAAGCCTGATTAGATTAGCACTCTGCACTTTACACCTTCAAGGTTGACAGGCTTTTCCATAGTAGAGCTGCAGTGTATACATTTTTGGAATAGCTTATGTGCAGCAAAAAACATCTACATTTAAATGGACAAATCTCATCAGAAATTTGAATCTTGGATCAAATGAGCAGATATAAACAGTTCCACTTCAGTCCACGGGGGGGCAGTATAAACCTCCACTTCTGGTCACTACCTTGGAACGTTAAATGAAGTCATTTAAATGCAATTTATTTATTGCATTTATGAACAAAACCTGTGCTGCACCTCAGGAGTTAATTTAGGTTTTTTTTTTTTTTAAATCATTGGATGGTTGGTATGTTGGAAGTATAGACAGTTATAGTTGAGTTGAGACCCCTGCTCAGTTAATACAGTGTCTGCATTTTTGGCTAATAATAAACCACAATGGAAATTTTTTACTAGTTTATTACCAAAAAGTTGTTTTTGTTGTTGAAACATGGTTGTGGCTGGCATGACAAATGTAAAAACACTGGAAGAAGGGTTGGAAGGAATTTACAGTGTTATAGTACAGGGTTAGATAGAGGAGTTCAGCTAAAGCGGATCCGGCGCATAGAGCCTACAGTGCTGCTCTGAGCTCCCCAATCTGAAAAGTTGTTGAAGTCTTTCTTCTCCAGGATGTAGTGAGCTCCTTTGTAGTTAGGCTCCTGGTACACCACCCAGCTACAAAATGCACACACAGTAAATTCGGTTACACTGGAGGGTTTTCTGCAGCATCTCAATGGGATTCAAGTCAGGACTTGTGTGCTTTGGATCATTGTTCTGCTGCATAACCCAACTGCGATTGAACTTTAGGTTACAAACTGATGGTCAGATATTCTACTTTAGGATTTTTTGATAGAGGACAAGTCGTTTAGGTCCAGTGCTAAAGCAAAGCAGCCCCAGGTTTCCATTAAAACACTGGACGCAAGGTAAAGCCAAGCTGGCCGATAACACCTGCCGAGATTCTCACCCAGATCTAAGTAGTGATGGGCTAGCATTACAGACCGCTGCACCACCCGAGCACCTTCAATAACAGTTGTAATTGTAAATATGTACATTGTAATTATGGTAGATCTACAGAACTACAAAGCAAGCATGAACTCACGCTCCACCCAGCACCCGGATTGAGAAGGCTCTGTTTAGGTTATATCTGGTCATCAGGTTAGGGATGTCATCCTGAAATTCATTTTTTCTCCCAGAGAATCCAGGTCTCTCAAACAGCTGAACACGGGGCGGGTTTGTGTCCTGCACATGCCACACATTCACATTTTAGTGCCATATGCCAAGTCCATAAAATAAGACAATGTAAAGGAATGTGCTCGCGTCTGACCTGCTTTATGGCGCGTACAGATGATATGCGGTCACCTTGGCCACACCACTTATCTGTGCAGTTATAGTCACCGTGGTCAAACATGTCCCACAAATACTGGCGCCCACGGAAGTGCTCGTATTCATAGCCCACCCAGCTGTTCACAACAAACACACCCACATATTAACAAAGTTTAGAAAGACTGTAAATAAAGCTTAGAACACTTGACTGAAAGGGTTTAGGAGTACAAACATATCTTCAAAAGAAGAGAAACCCAGATTAGATGTGGAGTAAATGACAAGTAATCGATTTAAACTTTAGTATACATGTAAAAACTGTAAAGTATAAAAAAATATGGCTATTTTTATACTTTTTTTATACCTTACAGTATTTGTAGGTCTAAAGCAGAACTATATACACATTTCAGGGACCCATTCTACCAGTATACGTATCTGTGGGTCATTTCTATATACTCACGCTCCACTCTCCACCTGCACAGAGTTGCATCTTTCAGGAAAGTTCTTGTCACTCAGTCTCTGACAGTCCGAACTGAGATCCAGCCGCCGACCGGCAAAGTTCCTCTGCTCAAACAGAGTCACCTGATCCAGAGCATAAAAATATAAATAATCCTTCTGTTTATTACATGCACTCTCAGAACAATTAATCCATGTTAATTAAATAGAAGTCCACAAATACAGGTAGAACTGAATGCACACAGATCAATCCTTTTGAAATAAGAGTGCTAGGAATTAAGTTGTTTGCAAATTATGACAATTAATTATGTAAATAATTAGGACAACACTTTACTAACATGCATTTTGCTTAATGTTGTTACTTACTTTACCACTGGATCCATAAAAGGCACGTTGGAGCACAGACCCCAGTTTGCTACAGCATACGGAAAACAGAGATAAAAACAATATTACCACTGTTGTAATGGAACTTTAGTAATGGTCCTCCTGGAAGGGTAAGTAACTACTTTTTATTCTAAACCTAGATCACTAATGTGAAAAAGTATTTGCTCCCTAAACCTTATAACTGGGTGTGACACCCTTGGCAGTAACAATTGCGATGAAACGTTAGATTCTAAATCATTAGAACCCAGCCCTACAGGCAGATTATTTGGAGCTGCTGTTGTTTCTCAGTACCTGGTTTGTTGGGCTACTCCAGGGATCTTAGTAAAAATGTTCATTTCAGCTCATGGAGGGCAGTATGGTGCCCTTTAAATACTGCAGGTCAAGTGAGTTAGGAAGCACTAGAACACTCATTCTGTTGCGCTTTTTCCCTCAGCAGCTTCTCTCAGTATTGATATGCTAAACTCTATGGACACAGTGAACTGTGTTTGTGTCTAAATACATTCCTACACTTACATGCTTTCACATATAGCATGTTCTCCAAACCAGTTCTGTACACACACAAAGCACAGATTGCTTTGTCAACACTTTCTGTTAACAGTTCAGCAATTGTTTTCCAGTGTTATGTTGTTCTTCCTTTAAATGCAGTATTTGGGTACATTTGAACAAATCGAAGTGATTTACTGATGTATTTATACAGTTTCTCAACCACTGAAAAGTTTAAATAAGAACTGTACTCCCTTATATAAGCTGGTGTAGCCTAAAATTCCATTAGTGATACAAGACATTAGAAATTGTGAAGAAATTGTGATTTAAATGTGTGTATTAATAATGTGCATTAATTCTATTTAAATACATAACGTTTAATTTAATTCAAATGAATATTTACCAGGGCAACTTGAGGATCAGAGCTGTTAAGACAGCAAATTACACTGGAGGTCATAATTCTCTGGCTCATCAGTCTAAAACGGATATAAAACAGAAAATTCTGTTCAGCAGGGCAGGTGGAAATAGTGATTTTTTATCTAGTAAAGATGTTATTGTTTACTGTAATGCTATACATTATTTTAGATTCAGATTTTACATTAACAGCACTATTACTCCCCTACATATTTTTGATTATCCTCATCAACATTAGCTTTGCTTACAGAGTCAAATCTGAGTTTCTATTAAATGTGTCTGCCCCAGCACTTTTCTCCTCTCATCACATGTGCTATTGTGAACAGAACTGGGACCTGCTGGATGCTTCATCTCTGTTTTGTGCTTGGATAAAAGCACCTATGGAGAGCAGTGTACGACGTGGAAAACTTTCTAGTATCTTGCAGTAGATTCTAGCAGAAACAAATGCAAGGCCAGGAACAGAGGAGAGCGTATATATGCTCTGGCCCAGGTTAAAGAGAGAAAAAGGGAAGTACAGTAGAGAAATGGAGAAAGGCATTTAAAATTTCTATTCACATTTTTTTTAAATCAAGTCTATTTTGAAATAATATAAAATATAAAAATGTAATGTCATAGTGTAATAGCAAACCATCTAATTGTATATTACATAATACAATACAACATAATATTATACATTTTAATACAGTAAATATATATATATATATATATATATATATATATATACATATACTGTATACTGTATATATATATATATATATATATATATATATATATATATATATATATATATATACTGTATACTGTATACTGTATATACAGTATATATATAAAATCCCTGGGGTATTCAACAAATCTGGAGACGCATTATGTCTCCATCTAGTGGACCAGCGGTGAACTACACACAAACACATAGTTGCACTTCACTAAAATGTTATCATACGTAGCGTAACTCATCATAATATTTATACAAACACACTCTTTAGGGTAAGAAACAACAGAATTTTGCATTTTGTATAGTGCATTCCCTGTACAATAAGTGGAGATTTGATCGTCGCTCTTTTTCGGCCATTTTTAGGAAAAAAAGTTAGTGTTAGACGAGTTAGTGGATTATTATTACTGAATCTGGAGACGCTCTATGTCTCCCTCTGGTGGACCAGCAGTGAACTACATAATGTAATAATTCCTCCCCATACGCACACATAATTGCGTAACTCGTCATAATAACTATACAAACACACTACTTAGGGTATAAATCAAAGGGTTTTTGCACCTTGTCCTGTAAAATAAGTGGATATTAGATCGTCGCTCTTTTTTCAGCCGTTTTTAAGAAAATAAATAGAGGAGTTGGTGGATTATTACTACAGTCGTAAACCTGGAGACGCTCTATATCTCCCTCTGGTGGACCAGCGGTGAACTACATAATGTGCAACACCAGAAGGGCCCGAGGACCAACAGTCCCTGATTACATTATTTTAAGCAATAAAATATGCATACAAATACGCTGTTATTTAATATTTAATAATGTTTTCACACAGCGAACAACAACCAAATGTAAGCATTCAGATGAACAAATCAGAACACACAGAACAAGCCATTTCAGTTTCTAACTGAACTTTAAAACCTTAGAAATAAAAGACGGGGCGGATTTACAAAAATAAAGTTTAACGTATAATTATTACTGCGCATAAATTCTCTTCACTACTCAAATGCTTAGGTCGTTGTTTTAGTACAAGACGTCACGTTAAATTTTGTCCCCGTTAATCGTTGTTCGTACAGTCTGTGTCGCTTTTATTACGTCACACATTAGTATGTCTCATTTACGGGTTTGCCGCTTTGCATCTGAATGACTTACACAGTATTGCTGCCACCATCTGGTAAAAAGGGGGAATTACATCTTGAATTGATATACCTAATTTTTTTCTGTTTGACTGTGCTGGCGGGCCACAAGTAATGCAATTTAAGACAGAAGCGGGCCGGACTTTGGACATGTCTGGTATAAATCAAAAGGTTTTTGCACCTTGTCCTGTACAATAAGTGGATATTAGATCGTCGCTCTTTTTTCAGCCGTTTTTAAGAAAATAAATTGACTAGTTGGTGGATTATTACTACAGTACTATTAAACCTGGAGACGCTCTATATCTCCCTCTGGTGGACCAGTGGTGAACTACATGATGCATTTTAAATTGTGTAAATGTAATTCAACTCGTTTAGTGAATTATTGAATCAAAAAGCATTGCAAACAGGTAGATAATACATTATATATCTATTATTAACAATGCTTATCTGGTGACAGCTTACAGCTTCGACACAAAGTCTCTGAATTTTAATTGCTGGCAGGTAGATTTGCTGCTATGTACAGAGTCCAACCCATTTCAACTCATGTTTATTTATCAGCATCACGTTTGGTCGCTAGATGGGGCTCTTACATAAATAAGTCTAATTAATCACTTTAAAGTCACTTATTAGGATTACAAAACAATTTCTTCTGGATTTTTAAGCCTCATCCGTGTATATATCAACGTTTGTGTCCACCAACATTTTAAAAGCTTCTCTGATTAGACCACATGCACAGAAAAAGGCTTTTAACACTGGCTCTGTCCGAAATCACACACTGATCCCTATTCCCTACAAAGTGCCAAACTAAGTGCATTATAGATCCTCTGCCTTCTTAACATCGTTTGAACAATAACTTACTATAATGCATTTCACAGTAGTGAGTTGGCTTTTCCTTTTATGTTTCAATACACAATTACTAGCATAACACACCATGTAGTGCACTAGTGTAGTGGATAGAGTGTGATTTCGGACACAGCCCGTGTCTGGGAGGCGACTAAAAAAACCCGGGGAAAACAACAAGCTCAAACGGCTCTGTTCCAGTCTATCGTCGAGAAGGCAAGTATCGCTCAGTTTAACTCGACTGAGTGACTGAGTGTTTAAAGAAAGAAGTAAATATATATTGTTACATATTTTGCAGTGCTGGCATGAGTGTGTGGTTAATTAAATATCTGTAACGTATGTAGTAGTATTGTAGGCAGCCACATTTACATTCCTACCTGTTTCTACGAGGTCCCGCCTCCTGCATAGTGATTGGATGCATTTGTAGAAACTTGATGCTGATTTGATGATTTTGTAGACCGATCCTAGCTCAGATAGCGGAATACGGGTGAAAAAGAAACACAACTAATAATAGTACAGAAACTTTTGATAAATTACACGCTTGTTTTTTTTTTAAGCTTTACATTTATTTTTGCCTAAAAGAAACGACGTTATAGACGCATTTTGCTTAAATTTATACCCAAAAGTGTGTCAATGTTGGTGGATGTGTTAAAGAGAGCATAAAATGAGTGTGTGTGTATATACTGTATATACACACACATACATATATTAATGTGAGGGAGAGAGAGTTATACCAACTAACTATACCAGTGGTACTTTTTTCCCCCCCAGACTCCATGAAAAATGCATGATCCATCAGAAAATGGTCTGTTTGGAACTCCTAATTATGACAATCTGGAGGATGAGTCCTTTCCCCCTCTTCCACCACCTTTGTCCCCTGGAGATGGAAATTTTGAAGAGGACCCACTGGGCACTGGAGATGGTTTGTGAATTATGCATATGCATGCAGTTTGTCTTTACTTGGATAACTCCAATACCAATGTTGAATTCACTACATGTACCATTCATGTATTTAGGTGAGATGTCCAAGTTACCTGATGTTCCAGTTGCTAAAAGGAGAACAGTTAAAAGACCCCAGCCTAAACTTGACTCCATGAGGTTCTTACTGTTTACACGTTCTGCATTAATACTGAATTCATATATGCTTTGAACTAATACATTTTCTCCTCCTCGTTGTTATAGGCTGCTCTCTGATCGAGGACTTCCAGCCTTACGGACGTTATTTGCTGATGTCAAATTTAAGGGCAAAGGCCATGAGGTGGATTTACTGACACATTTTCTTTCTATGTGACAATTTAATAGTTTATTAAATATTAATATAGCTCTAATCCCACTATCGACTTTAGGCTGAGGATCTTAAGATTCTAATGCAGAAAATGGAAAACTGGGCTCACAGACTCTATCCAAAGCTACAGTTTGAGGACTTTATTGACAGACTGGAGGTTCTAGGAGGCAAAAAAGAAGTACAAGTAAGTGTAATGGAACAACTCAATCTCTGGGATAGACTGTAATACTGTGTTTGCCAGCAATACGGTAATTAAAGTATTTTATTTCACCCATAGACTAAAATAATGAACAATTCTAATGAAAAATCTCATGTCTGTGTTGCTGCAATGTGTAACAGCGGTCTATTTTTCTTGTAGACGTGTCTAAAACGAATACGTTTGGACATGCCTCTGACACACGAGGATTACGGTGGAAACAACGAACATGGTAAGGAAGCCACCCAGCAATACTGCTCACCGATCTCTGCAGATCACATCCGGTTGTAATGCAATGTTGTTATTTTTTTGTACGTTTTGTTAAGCTGAAGCAGAAGGCCACATGCAGGAAGACGAAAATCCGTTTGGAGATGGTTTCTCTGAAGATCCATTTATCCATTCCACTCCCGCCCCTGCAGCAGTAACTCTTACCGAGGAGCAGCAGCAACGGATTGAACATAACAAACAGATAGCTCTGGAGAAAAGGCTGGCTCGACAAAAACAAATGGGTATAAGATTAGCATCCACACTTATTTCATGTAATACACTGTGGCCATATTTCAGTGTTACTGAGTAAAAAAAAATCTAATAAAATGGTCATATAGTACACAACAAATTTAATTACGATTGTCTAATCTTTTTCAGAATCATCACAGTCAACTTTCCCGGATGATCTGGTTACCAGTCCTACAGCGCACAACCTCAGTCAGGATGACCACACAGACCTAAATCAAACCCCAGCAGAAACCGAGACACCGCTCAAACAGAAACCAGCCGTGTCTCAAAGCCCCCCTCTTAACGAATCCGACAGATCAGTTCCGCAGCTAACAAATGGCATCATTGATGATGATAGCGACTGATCTGCCAATCTTTTGTATATGCAGGTAATTCATTGGAGTCGGCACAAACTGCAGCTGATAAACCATGACGTTCTATCTAAGCTCCAAATGAACCAGGAGAACAGATGGCTTCTACTGAAACATAAACCATTAACTACCTACTTTCATACCTATTAAAACATTGACTACAGATGTTTCAGACAGTTCAGCTCTAACAAAATGTGCACATGAGACTTCATTCAAAGTGATTTTAAGGCACACTGTGAAGGTTTAAGATCAATTCCAATTTAAAGTTATGTTGTTGCTACTTTTAGATTGTCCTGGTAAAAACTGTAACTAACCGTTTTGTAAAGTTTTATATCTCAAATTAAATGAAGACTATAAAAAAAACCTTTCTACTTTTCTGTTATACTTCTGGTGACTGAGATAGCCACGCCAGGATATTCCAGCTTTGGTTGACTTGGAAATGTGCTTGGGATCATTCTCTTAATTTCACCACAGAAAGTAAATCATTCCAGCTGCAGGGGGTCTTTTGTGGTCTGCACCTATAATTAAAAAAAAGCCTGCACAAGCATACATTACATCTAACAACTTTACATTTATTAACAAGTATTAATAATGCAATCAATAAAATATTTCATCTAAAGCATTCCTGGTTCACAAAACACATACATTTGTGCACTGGAAACCAGTTTCTTTCTATAGAAAATGAACGAAAGTGTAAATTTACAAACCTGCCACAGTATTGAATACCAATATTGTTATGGCAACACCTAAGCAATTCTATCCATCTTTAACCAATCTTAGAGTTCACTTAAAATTGGACTGTGGTTGAATTCCCGTAGCTAAGCTAATGTAGCACATGTCTGTGGTTCAGTGATGGTTAGGTCGAGCAAAGCGAGCTCACTGATCTCCTGCAGGAGCGAGTACAGGTTTGGCCCTTTGCTCTGCCTGAACTCCCTCTCCTCTCGGCTCAGTTTGGGTTTCCTTGTCTTCGCCTCTTCCGCCTGGAGTGTGGCCTCCTCCTTGCGGACCACCTCCTGCACCAGCTCGGACTGGGCGCGACCAATCGGACGAGATTCGGTGAGGTCGGTGTGATGTGGCCGGTCACTGATGAGCTCCAGATGCAGATTGTCAGGATGGCAGCGGGAAGGCTGGACAGAGATGCGCACCTGTGGAGCATAAAGAATGAGACATCAAAAAGTTCTATCAAGGAATAGTTAAGCATCTGATTTATTCTTCATTTACTGGTCCTGTAGGATATGTATGTGTGTATAATATTGACACACAACATTGAATGTAGGAACTTGCTGCAGTCCTATATACTGTACTAACCCAACAATATTGAGAGTTTGAACTCCTAAGTTCAAGTCTTTTTGGTGCTTTTGGCCTGGCGTGTCTGTGGGAGGAAAGGTTGTACTCTCCTAATTGCTGTTTGAGCAGGTGGCATGAGTAGTGGAGATATACAGGACACAATTCCAAGTGGACCAAAAATTGTATGCCTACATTTTCCCCCAAGAGTCCCTTCAGTAATAAATTTGGTGAGGTTAGCCAACCACACCTTTAATCCTGAGCCTGAACAGGACAAGTTTATTGTTTCTTATAGAAAATCAAAATGTCTCTGGATTCTCAGCATATCAGCTTACAAAGGAAAATCATTTACCGGCTGAAGTTCAAGCTGTCTCACACAACAAGTAATGAAATTAATAGGTATACTGTAACAATACTGTAATACCTGAATAATGTATGTGCCATAATGTTTATCAGCGTCAAACAGCTACACCTGGCATGCTAGAATTGTTACATAATGGAATGTCTTAGCAACACTTTGAATTTCATAACTGTGGGATAACAGTAGGTGGTGGTTCAACTAAGAATTGGATCAACAGTTTATCTGTGTGGTTATATTCATACTGAAACGTATGTACTTACAGTCACATGGTTGAAGAGGTAAAAGGTGTGTGTTCCTGCACTGGTGCAGGTGCTGACTCTGTCTGGATATCTCTTCAGTGTCCCCACCTGCCACTCGCATCTGCCATCACTCCCAACACTCACCACCTGGTTCTCCCGGTTCTTCAGGTACACTGCACCCTTCAAACCGTAGCTGCAGGCCCACACATAAAGCAAAACATTCATATATACTCAATTCACAACAGTAGCTGTTTTAGCAGACGTGCTGAACTGAATTTTACCGTGGCACAAAGACCAGCACGCCGTTGGCCCTAATGGAGTAGATGACAGCATCGGCCACACAGAGCTCGTCCGTAAGTGGGTCCTTGTCTCGGAAGTACAGGCACTGGAAAAGCTCTACGGACTGTTTTTGAGCATGCTGAGCTGCCTGCAGATCATAAAGAAACATCTACTGTAATATCTACAGTAAATTCAAAAAGTAAAAGTCAAGTATCCTCTGTATATTGGGTAACAATGCATTATATTAATTAGAATCCTGTTCCCAATAAAGAGTGAAGAAAGTTGATGTCTGTGTACTGTTTTGAATCCACTGTAAGCCAAAATGTTACACAGATTGACGACACAGCTTATTAAAAGCATTTCATGTGAAGCCCAGTGTGTAAATGACTTAAAGCCAGAATAAAACACAACATACTGTAGGTATCTAGTCAGATTTCATACTTACTCTGTTTTTGTTGTTGATTTGCTGAGCCAATTCCTCCAATTCCTTGTTGTTAGCTAGGCTCTTCTGTAAGCATTCCTCTTTATCAGACTGGACAGCAGTCATAAGTAGGCGGTGTACTATGATATCAGCATAGCGCCTAATTGGGGAAGTGAAATGGGTGTACCGTTCCAGAGCAAGACCTAAATAAATAAAAAATACATAAATAAAACACAGAAACAACCGAGTTATGTAAAGTTGTGTTGGTTGAATGTGTTGGTCTGGAGAAGCTTCAGTGAGCTAATGCTAAAGCGTAAAGGCTTTGTTAGCACTGAGCTCACGTTAAATAAAAAGATCCAAAACCATATCACTAAGGTATGTATCAGAAAGTTGTGACCCAAGAGTTGTTGTACAGTAATTCAATTGGCTCATCAGTGGAACTGACAGGTTTTACTTTTATCAGTTAAATATGTAGCAAGCAGAGTAAAAATTAAGTGTACCATAGTGGAAATATTGATCCTCGGGGCAAGCTCCGGTAGAAAAGTAAAGGGCGTTTGACATGGCCTGGGTGGCCATCACCCTCAGCAGTCGGTTTACCAGAGGATCCTTAGAATCCACTGCCTGGTCCAAAGAATCAGCCAGAGCCTTGTTTGATCTGTTATAGATATACTGTAGTTAGTTTAGTTCAATAACTACATCAAGGACATATAAAATATTACATGACTGAAAATAATCCTCACCGCGTATCAATGGAAAATCCTTGACTCTTAGCGCTGTCGATCAGCTTGTTAAAGAACTCCTGTCTGGGTGGCGGATGCCGCCTGAGCAACGCCTGGTGTGGGAAACCCTCCTGAATCTTGCGTGCCACCCAGTGATTGGCGTAGATCATGCACTCTGCCACCGTCTCGTGCACCTCCAGAGGCTGTTTGGGCACCAGAGCTACAATGTTCTTGTCCTCATCCAGCTGTGCCCTCACCTCCACACCTTCCAGCTCCAGAGCGCCACCCTTGTCCCTCTGTGAACGCAGGTGTCGGGCCACTCGGGTTAGCGTGTCCAGGGCATTCCGAAGCTCGGCCAGTTTCTCGTCCCGTTCAGAGATCTGTAACCGGGCCAGTTCTGGTACCTCGACCTTCTCTCTGTTTAACAGGCTCTGAGCCAGCTCGTAGTGAAGCTGGTATGAGGAGCGGATGACAGTGCGCCCGTACCACACATTACACACGTTAAGAGATTCAATGTCCAGCTCCCATATGACACTCACAGCGTATCTATATAAAAACAAAGCAAAAGCTTTTAAAGTTTTTTTTTTTTTTTTTTTTTAAACAAATAACACCCTAATTTACTTGTTTTAAAGCTACACACCTCTGGAGATGACATTGCTACTGCCACTGCTATATTACCTGGCTACTATTGCACGTGACACATTATATGGAAACCGGGAGACCACTACTACCAGCATCCTTTACTACTACCTCATATTTCCCTGTCCAAATGTACAAATGAAGCATTGCAATTCTATTTCCTAAGCACAATGAATCCTTGTTATACAGGTATTTGCATTTATATTCGAGAATAAAATTTAGTCTGGTGTGTGGCTTACCTGTCCACCCCTTCCAGCAAAGAGCAGAGGTCAGCACTCAACACTGACGGCAGCATGTCATACCTACGGTCCGCCAGGTAGTATGTAGTGGCCCTGCATGGATACATACAGTGCTTGTTAGAGTGGTAAAGTACCTACTGAGAATTTAACTATTTACTTTAAAAAAAGTAACACAAAGGTAATCAGTACCATGATGCCATACAGGGCAGGAAACATTACCTAGAACGAGCCTCCAGATCAGTAAGGGATCCTTCTTTAACGAAGTGTGTAACATCTGCAATGTGCACTCCCAGCTCCAGGCGCTTTCCATCAGGCAGGGTTCGCACCGACAGGGTGTCGTCTACGTCCTCGCAGCCCACAGGGTCGATACTAAACACCAGGTGTGTGTGGCGCAAGTCCCGCCGAGTGCTCACCTCAGAGTGGTTCATCTGCCAGGGCTGCTCCTTAGAGTTTACAGGCATCTCACGCAACTGGAAACACACAAGGATGCACACACAGTTTAGGGATGGCCACTGGAAAAAAACCAATTCAACATAAATCAGCACTGGAATACTGGTAGTGACTTCCTGCACTTACCTGTGCTTCAGAGAATGGCGACACGTGGATGCAGTTTTCCACCAATATAGTTTGAATTTCAGTCTCCACCTCACCCGTCCTGCCCAGGACTCTAACACTGTGGCCATTGGGATAGAGAGACGTGCTCTCCCAGGAGTCCACGCGAACAACAATCCTGTGGTCCTACACACAGCATTCACACATCTTAGCAAGTCCACCTCACGGTCACAAACTAAACGCATATATGCAGTATTAAGCTTAAATAATGTATTAATATTACAAAGTGTTATCCTGATTACCTGCAGGGCTTCTGCCTGTTGTGTGCTGATGCGGATCTTTGGAATACGACAGTCCCAGGGAATAACCAGGATCTTTTGAGAGTTTCGACTTTGGGACTGCAGTTCTTCCCGAGGGGGAAACGTTACCACATAGTCCCTCCAGTTCCTCTGCACAATACCGACAACAATGCCTGGAAAGAAGTGGTAACCATGTGACTGATAGCCATGGATGTCGGTTATTTATAAACATTATAGACTTAGTCAATTTGGGCAATTTGATTCAGCACAGGTCTTGGGAGCAGCACTAAGTGCACTGATATGTTATGTCATATACCACAATGGCTCGGTTCACGTAATGACCTAGATTTACACCCCTAGAAACTGTAAGGCATTCCGATAGTAGTATGTGGTAGTAAGAAATTATTACCAAGAGTATCTTACGACAATGTTCTGATGCAGGTAAGTCTACTCTGGTTACCTGTAGGCATGGGCTGACTCGGTGTTTCCTCTACTTTCTCCTCCCCTCGCTCCTCTGTTAAAGCCATACTACGACCCCCCCATTCACTCCGCGCCAGCAGCTCCACCGCAACCACATCACCATGTATTGCCCGGTTACGATGTCTCGTCCCGCTGATAAGCACATCACTGTTCAGCTCTGAGGACACAAAATTACACAACATGAGAGTTCAGCACTAAACTGAACTGATTTATCAATTTCAGGAGATTTTTTTCTTTTGCTGACCTGCGTTCTTGCTTGTCGAGCCCTCAAAACGCACAAAGGCCTCCTGCTGGGCACGATGCTTGTTCACATTGAGAGTGCCCTTAATTAGGAAAATAAGACATGACTAAAACCAAAAAACCAAAACCAGTGCAAGAAAGGATTTAATCCGATCTGAAACATGAGGCTTTACCTGAATGAACCTGCCAGATTTGATCCCGGCCTCCAGTACCTCCGCAGGTAAGTGCTCAGTGTACTCCTTTTCTGTTCCTTCGCTCTCTCGCTCTTGTAGAGTCTGAGCGATGGAGGCATACAGCTCGTGTGCTGCCTGCAGATCCGGCCAGAAACTTCCCAGGTATTCCTAAGGTAAAAAATGCTTTAAAAGCTTTTAAAATGGGTACTAGTATAGGGCTATTATTATTTATTTTAACTGAAAACTGTAAGTAAAACCCAGCAAGAGTTTACAGAGAAATTCAGACAATAAATCGAATTCAAATCAAAACTACAAAGCATATGAAATGTATACAATCATACACATTAAAATAATTAAAACACCCAAGTGTAAGAAAAGTATACACTTACTTGAGTTGAGATGACAAAAACACCACTATTCAGGCTGCCATACTCTTTTATGGCCTGCTGATCTTCTGTGATCATAACTACTGACATCATTCCAGCCAGATGGTTATAATACCAAACTGCTGCCTGATACACACACCTACAAGCAAACACATATACATATATGTGGTATTATAAAGTGTCACCTTTCAGCGAAGGAGAATCGTTTGCACAAAAAACACACACACACACACACACACAAGTCTCACCTTGTATGCCATTTCTCTGGTGTTTCTCCTTTATCTCTGGCACAGTATGAATAGCTCTGGAACTCATTGGCAAAATAGATGCAGTCATGACGAGGGTCCTTGAGGAGACTACGTAGTCTCTTATGGTGTCTATAGAATACAAGCACAAACAATAATCATGTTTTATTCACTATCATAACCAGGCTGAGTAATTAAGTAATATGTTTATTAGGAATAATCATTGTAATACTACTAAATGCACACAGTGTTCAATGACTTGTATTATGGGTGTACCTGCGTCCCCGTGCGCTTTGTGCAGCCTGGCATGCTGTCTGGGTAAACACGATGCCATGAAACTCCCTGAACTCTAAAATTTCCAGAAAGTCTCTTACCACTCCAGCATCTGGCACTACATAGTGGGTTACATCTTCAGACAGCAACTTGGCATCTGCAAGAGCATACAGATACAAACCCTGATTAACATTTATACTTTAGTTAACCATAAAAAATGCCTATTATTGGATGTAAGAGAAGAAAACAAACTAGTATTAGACCAATCTGAACAACAAATTAGTGAGAAAATGAAAAAAAAAAAAAATTATTAAGTACTTGTGAGTGTATATATATATATATATATACACAGGGGTTGGACAAAATAACTGAAACACCTGGTTTTAGACCACAATAATTTATTAGTATGGTGTAGGGCCTCCTTTTGCGGCCAATACAGCATCAATTCGTCTTGGAAATGACATATACAAGTCCTGCACAGTGGTCAGAGGGATTTTAAGCCATTCTTCTTGCAGGATAGTGGCCAGGTCACTACGTGATGCTGGTGGAGGAAAACGTTTCCTGACTCGCTTCTCCAAAACACCCCAAAGTGGCTCAATAATATTTAGATCTGGTGACTGTGCAGGCCATGGGAGATGTTCAACTTCACTTTCATGTTCATCAAACCAATCTTTCACCAGTCTTGCTGTGTGTATTGGTGCATTGTCATCCTGATACACGGCACCGCCATTGGATGCACATGGTCCTCCAGAATGGTTCGGTAGTCCTTGGCAGTGACGCGCCCATCTAGCACAAGTATTGGGCCAAGGGAATGCCATGATATGGCAGCCCAAACCATCACTGATCCACCCCCATGCTTCACTCTGGGCATGCAACAGTCTGGGTGGTACGCTTCTTTGGGGCTTCTCCACACCGTAACTCTCCCGGATGTGGGGAAAACAGTAAAGGTGGACTCATCAGAGAACAATACATGTTTCACATTGTCCACAGCCCAAGATTTGCGCTCCTTGCACCATTGAAACCGACGTTTGGCATTGGCACGAGTGACCAAAGGTTTGGCTATAGCAGCCCGGCCGTGTATATTGACCCTGTGGAGCTCCCGACGGACAGTTCTGGTGGAAACAGGAGAGTTGAGGTGCACATTTAATTCTGCCGTGATTTGGGCAGCCGTGGTTTTATGTTTTTGGGATACAATCCGGGTTAGCACCCGAACATCCCTTTCAGACAGCTTCCTCTTGCATCCACAGTTAATCCTGTTGGATGTGGTTTGTCCTTCTTGGTGGTATGCTGACATTACCCTGGATACCGTGGCTCTTGATACATCACAAAGACTTGCTGTCTTGGTCACAGATGCGCCAGCAAGACGTGCACCAACAATTTGTCCTCTTTTGAACTCTGGTATGTCACCCATAATGTTGTGTGCATTGCAATATTTTGAGCAAAACTGTGCTCTTACCCTGCTAATTGAACCTTCACACTCTGCTCTTACTGGTGCAATGTGCAATTAATGAAGATTGGCCACCAGACTGGTCCAATTTAGCCAAGAAACCTCCCACACTAAAATGACAGGTGTTTCAGTTATTTTGTCCAACCCCTGTATATATATATATATATATATATATATATATATATTATATATAATAAGGCAAATAAGACTAGTCCCCAACAACATACTATTATGAAACTAGACTTTTAAATAAACAAAGTACTGTGAAACCTGAACTCAAATAAAAATCTGTTATTAAACCAGACCTTTGAACACACAAACCAGCACAATACCAATGCCCAAACAACAAACCAGTATAGGACCAGTGCCCAAACAACAAACCAGTGTAGAAAGGTTCCCAAACAACAAACCATTATAGGACCAGTGCCCAAACAACAAACCATTAAAGGACCAAGGTCCAAACAACAAACCAGTACAGAAACAGTGCCCAAACAACAAACCGGTATAGGACTAGTGCCCAAACAATAAACCACTATAGGACTAGTTCCCAAACAATAAACCAGTATAGGACCAGTGTCCAAACAACAATTCATTGTTTAATTCATTATTTATTGATAAATGTAGCTCTGTATGCGTTAGTCAAGTTTAACGGACTCACTGTTCTCACATCCCGCCTGACACAGCTTACTTCCACACGGTACCTCGTCTCTTAAATAATGCTCCCTGACCACACGAACCTTCCTCCCACGGGAACTCCTTAAATGTAAAACTTTCTCTGTTTTTAACATTTTTAAAACGCCTAAATTATTTATCAAAACAACAACAGTAACTTCTGCGTTTGGATTTTTCTTCTTGTGTTTTAATGTCGGTTGGTGATTCTGTTTAGGGTGCACTGGCGCCACCAACTGCACTGGAGGGCGGAGAACCAAATTGAAACGACTAACCTCATTAATTAAAGAGATCAGCAATGAAAGGCACAGAACACTTACATTATATTAATAATCCCTGTTGTTTTTCAAATGTAACAGAAAATTCCTTAATATGACATTGAATTTTCCTTATATAACACTCTATTCTATGATAGTTCATTATTTTTTCTATGCTGGGCACTTAAGTAGGTTATGTATGATTAGAGTAAATACACTTCGCTATTGGGTGTGTGTTTATTCCCAAGACTGGTTAATCCCACAGTGTTCACAGTGTTTTTTCAACTGTTTAACATTATTAAATATTAAAAATGGTTTCATATCTACTTAGTATTACTGTTATTTCTTTACTGTGTACATTAAGTGCTTTATCTAGAACTTTATTGCCTTTGACCTTTACATAAGCAAGAACCGAAGGACAATTTATAGACAAAATCTGTATATTCTTGTCTAGGCTAAAAAATCAAATAGGCAGTTGATTATTTTAACTAAATCCTACTACTTCTAAAAATATGATTAATAAATAAATATATAAAGATAAAAATATATTAATAACAATTAGAACTGTACTAGTACAATTATTTCAAAATAAATAACAAAAAATATTGTTATTGACTTATACCACTACTTGTAACAAGCTGGGTTGCCAGGTATAATAGCCCAATACGTGCAAGAATTGAAAATGAACCCACTTTGCAGGATGCTTAACCAGAGTAGAACAATACTGTGATTAAAAAACACAAAAAAGGGTAAAGGGAAAAACAAGCAGTGGCCAAAATAACAGAAACATACACAGCCCACGATGGGGAAAGTGAATAGAAACAGGTTACCACAATACAGCAAAAAATATTTTTTTACTCACAGTCCCACAGTTTACACTGCATTAAAAAAAAACCAAGCCATAACACTTAAGGAACTGTCTGTAAAGATCATGACACTGATATAAAACAAGTTCTCAGAACCACAATGGTCTTTATTTTTAAATGGTAGCAGCTTGTATCATCCTAAATCTCTGGTAAAATTGGGTATGAGTCAATGTGGTAAGAATGAACCCAATGGTAACTCTAAAATAGCTCTAAAAAGTCTAAACATAGATGACAAAATGTTTGAAAGACAACCATCTTTGGAATATGCTTGCAGAGTGGCAAGACAGAAGCCACTGTTAAGTAAAAAGCCTATGACATCCTTCTTGCTACACGGCATAAAAAACACTTAATTAACATGATTAAACAATTCTCTTGTGCAATGGCATAGAAATAGTTTGGGCAGAATAGCAAGCACTCTATCTGGCACATCATAAAACCATCCATACAGTAACACATGTTGGTTGCAGTATCATTCTTCTACAACATGTTGAATAAAGGGTCTGACTACTATATATACATGAATTATTAACCACATATTGTAATTTAACCTTGCACCTAGTGTTTCCAGACTCACTGCAACATTAACCATTAAAAATAAATTATTTAATAATGATGGTATGCTTTTACAATTACTGCATACATTTTCTAAACATACCACTGAATACACCAACATGTATTACAGTATTTGTTATAACAAAAACAATTCAAGATGGAACAAAAGCTCTCAGGTTATTATTTTTAAGATGACTTTAATAGTAAGTGTATAAAACTAAGTGCATGTATTTTTTTTGAACAGTTGTTCTAATAATTTGCATAGAATAAATCATTAATATACTTCTGTAAAATAGCACTGATCTGATATATCATATATTGATATGACAGCATACTTAAGGATGTACACCTTTAACAGCTACTTTGCTAAAATTGCTTTAAAATACAACCACACCTTAACTGTTTTGATAAAAACATTCTAGCAGCGGTCAATACATTTTAACTTTATTTCTTAACACTGCACGTTTGACTGTCTTGTTGCAGTAGGCCTTTATCTCCTTTTCAATTAAATTAAATAATAATAATTTGTAATGAATTATGTGAATATACAATAGGGACCAAAAATCTGAGAGCGCTGGTGAAAATCTTCACGCGGACACGGGGAGAACATGCAAACTCCACACAGAAAGGACCCGAACCGCCCCACCTGGGGACCTTTTTGCTGTGAGGAGACAGTGCCACCCACTTAGCCACTGTGCTGCCCAAAACCCCATTAAGGAATTATTGGGGTACATAAAGAGAGAGAAGATTAAGCATTCAGTACCATCACAAGATGCTCTTATCCATGCATGGATAAGGAGAACCATATTAAACCTTGAGAAGGTTTGCTATGGTTTATAATAAAACATTGTTTTAAATGAGAGAAAATGCTAAATAAAAGCAGGTTTTCAGACTTTTGGTTCCCACTGTACATCAATCGGTTTATCAATATTCATGTATTCATTCATATAACAGTATTTTAATTATTAGACAATACAGCTTATAGTATAAAATGAGATAATAAATTTCTTTCCTTTTAATAATTACTACTGTAAAGTATAAGAAAACACAAAAATGTACATTATTCAAATAAGAACAAATAAAATACATATGCAAAAGATCCATCTCAGTTTGTTCTTTCCAGCAAACTGTGAAAAGACTTTAAGCTCATTAGGCAATTTGCTCATCTTGATTTTGCAAAAGGTGCTTAACATATTTGAAAAGAAACAGATCTAGAGACGTCTGGTTCAAGATCAAGCCACAGCTTATTGTGGAAGTTTTTTTTGGCATAGGAGAATAATCATCAGTTATACTGGCCCCGAGGGAAGTTGGTCATTCGGATGTTGTCCCCTTGTTGTCCAGGATTGTAGTAAGCAAAGCCGCCGAGTTTCAAATCCAGAGGCTCGCTGTTGTCCAGACGGAGAACTGAGAATTAAAAACATATAATACTGAAATAAAGTGTGACTTAAACTAACACTAAAATCAAGCACAGAACATGAACAGTAGAAGAAAGGATTTCTGTAATTCAATCATTTGATTTGTGACAAATACATGGTATACAATGATAGAATAAATAATTATAAACAATTATGAATTTCCTTTCATTTAATTTTCATCAACTGCTTTATCCTGGTCGGGTTGTGGCAGGTGTGGCAGGTCCGGTTCCACCAACAAACATGGCGTTAAAGAACTGTTTTAGGGCCCAGCTCCTGTACTCCATTAAGTACAATAATTGTTGCATTGAACTGGCTTCACATACACTAAATGATCAAAAGGAAGTGGACATCCTTCCCAGTTTTAAGGTATTCCAGTCACTCCTATTGCTAAATGTATAAAATCTAACAATTATATTAAATCAATGATATGCTTCAAACTTTGTGGCAACAGTTTGGAAAAGACCCTTTCCTATTCCAGAATGATTATGCCCATGTACAAAGCAAGATCCATAAAGACATTGGGTGTGAAGGAAATCCATTGACCTGCACAGAGCCTTAACTTCAACCATATTAAAATATGTGGTGATGAATTCTTCTGTGCAGGCCATCTCATCCAACATCAGAATGCTCATAGATTCCCACAGACATACTGCAGGATTCTGTTCATATCTGAGCATCTTGAAATTCTTGCTTGTGATGATCACACAAACCACAGATGGACCCTTTCCTGTAAGCCTGGTAATGCAACAGTGATGTTTAGGCTTCACACCCATTTTATTGTTTTGATTGTCTATTAAAAGGCGAAAGGGTAACACACAAACCCTATTCAAATCATAGAAAAGAGTCAAACATTAAACAGGCATTTAGGTTTTAGTATATGTATAGTAGCTTGTAATTACATGTTAATAATAAGCAATAATATAATTCGATGATTTGGTTGTTTTTACCTGGATCCTGTGGTGCGTCCTCCACCAGTTTCCTGTGTGAGAAATCTCTGTAGCCTCTTCGTTTTTGGATGACATAAATCACCATGGCTACAATTGATACAGCAATGGTAAAACCCAGAAATGCTCCCCAGGCCTGATTTTTGTGATGATCGTTAGTAGCTGATGACAAACCTGCAATCATAAATTATAATTATTGATCAAACAAATAATAACAAAATGCAAAATAACTGTCTATTTATTTAAGTTATTTACAGGTTTTTCTAAAGCATTGCCTGTTAAGATTAATTCACCATTAATCTAGGTTTAATATGGCAGTACAGAAATAGTCAATGATTGTAATAGTGAATGACCATAATCACTTATTAGTTAGATATACTAGGTACACACTAGTAAGTTCCTAATCTGGGAACACAGCCTTTTCCAGGACTTGTTGAGGAAACACAGCACTCATTGTGCTGCAAGGTTAGGTGTCAGTAACCAGAGAGCTTGACCGAGCACATGAAAGAAAACTGCACTGAAACAGTACCCAACGTATAAAGCCTGTAAGAGTTATATAAAGGAAATGAGACACTAAAAAAGTGGGACAGCTAAAGGGTGAAAATGAGTAAACTTGTTCGACTATGGATGCACACTGTGTTCTAGTTCCTAAAAAAACAATTACAATGTTTATGAATGAATCACACATCATATCATCATGTTGCTCTTTAACCTGCTCTTTGGCTTACACTTTAAAATGAACTAACTACATTATGTGAGCCATATATGTAAATCCCAGGCCTATATTTAATCACGAAAGACTAAAATTTTCCTACCTAATCACTATCAATGGCATCTTTTGAAAATAGGTGTTTACCACAGGCATAAATCTGAATATGTACCAAGTACAGAGTTGAGACTTTGAGATGTTTGCTAAGAAGCTCTATTAGGACGTGGTTAACAGAGGCGGTTGATTAATACAGATTAACTATGAGGAAACACACCTAGAGAACACTTAAAAACAATATCTGAAATTGCTGCTTGTGTGAATTCTTGATAGCAATAACAAGTTTGGATTAAAGAGGAAGAACCTGAGAAAGCAGATTTTTACCCCACTAAAAATTTCCTTCTGGATAAATAAAGTCTCTATCTATCTATCTATCTATCTATCTATCTATCTATCTATCTATCTATCTATCTATCTATCTATCTATCTATCTATCTATCTATCTATCTATCTATCTATCTATCTATCTATCTAGAGTTTGTGTGTTTAAATTCATAAAACTGCATAAAATAAACAGCACTGTACTGAAATGCAGATTCCACAAGGATCTGTGTTTCAATGGGAAGAATGAATCTTCAAATAGCTCTTCAAATAAAGTTTCTCCTTCTAACTAAGCACCAGTTCTTGAACTTGCGCTATGCAAGTTAGCCACTTAACTTTTGTCTGTTTCACAGATCTTACACAGCAAATTTTAAATCCTCCTTTTTTCCAATTTTCTGTTCTCAGTGGTAAAAAAACATTGTATGTTTTGTTACAATATGGTTGTCTACTGCTGTTGAGCAGAAAAAATAAGTTGATCAACACTTGCCAAAGTTATGGGCAAAAATACAGAGGTCCCTACTTTGACTCAGTGTATATTGTATAATTTTAAGTCTATAGATTTATTTATTACTACAGGGAAATTTGTCGCAATAATTTCATGTTTTAACCTCATACATGCTACAGCCATGGTGAATAAAGATAAGCTTGTAAAATAAGTCAATGTAACAGTAGTTTCACCAGTTTTAACAGTACTTTTAGACGGCACTCCTGTTTAATTGTTTTCACTAGCTTGACGTAAGCCTGACACAAAGAAAGATAACATACACATAGACGGTAAAACTATGCGTGGGAGTACAAAACAAACAATACAAAAAAGTTTCCTTCTTACCTCTATCCGTGTCCCCTCTGACATTAAATGATCCGCCAGTTCTGTTCATTTCAGTAACAAATTCAGCTGGAGCAGTCACATTTGTGAAATTGTCATTGTAGGGTACCTCAGCTGTTGGGAAAGTCCTTTCAGTGGAATTCTCATTAGTGGGCAACATGGTGGTTGCTGGGACAGTCTTTTCAGTGGAATTCTCATTAGTGGGCAACATGGTGGTTGCTGGAAGTGTCGTGTTGGTGGCATTTACGTTTGGTGGCTTAGTTGAATTTGCAACCTGAGGTGAACGTGTAGTAGTAACGTTTCCTGTGAATGTGACGGGGGTTGTGTCATTAGAAGTCATTTCTGAAGGTACATTTGTGCTGTTGGTGTTGTTTAGATCAGTTTTGTTGGGTGCTGAAGGTCCCAGGTTTGGGGTAGGTGTAGGTGTAACTGAACTGCTCACGTTATCGTCTGAGGTCTCGTGGATTTCATTGCTGTTGAGAGGTACAAAGGGTAGTGATGTCACTGTCACATTTTCATCATTTGGTTTGCCAGTTACTAATGAAACTGATGAGGTCTGGTTTTGAGCGTCATCTCCACTGTTCAGCTCAATGCCAGAGCCAGATGAAGCCCCCAGGTCTTCTTCTAATGCCATGGTGACATTTACGTCTGTATCAGGCATCGCCGTCACAGGGGATGAAGACTGAGCGGAGACATGTTGAAGGCTCAGTAACAGAGCAATGCTAAAGCCTAAGGTCAGCTTCATGTTTGCGTTGAGAACCTATATATAAAAAACAAGTTGCATATGAAAACAGTCAGATAACATTTTCATGAGTCATTG
Organism: Trichomycterus rosablanca; assembly: GCF_030014385.1. Taxonomy (NCBI): domain Eukaryota; kingdom Metazoa; phylum Chordata; class Actinopteri; order Siluriformes; family Trichomycteridae; genus Trichomycterus; species Trichomycterus rosablanca. Next base: position 10,397,888 of record NC_086014.1, on the reverse strand, counting down.
GACTATTGCTTTAGAGAAACTCTAAACCCCTACATAATACTGCTGATCTGAAAACTGCTGGTCTGTATGACCTAAAGTTGGGTTACACCATGATTAAACCATTAAGAAATCAATAACAAACCTAAATCCACTTCATTTGTGATGTGTTAAATAAACACCACCCAGAGATTTAGGTGTTTAAGCTGTGTTGCAAGGAGCTGCCACAAAAGCTGAATTTCATTGCAACATAAGGGCAATGGCTAGAAGATGATTTACCAGACACGTAACATCCCTAGAAACACCACTGGGAGTGCTGCTTGAAAGTGGCCCTGGGCAAAAGCCCAAAATGTCATCCAGAAGTCTTAGAACTCATCGGGCAATAAAGAAAAGCTGTAGGATAGGCCTGTAGAGTTCAGGGATACAGTACTAAGGAGTGATAAATCAAAAATGGAATAGAGGTTTGTATGGCTCAAGAAAAGCAAAGCTTAAGCCTTAAGCCTGAAGATGGGTCAGTGATGATTTGGGGATGTTTTTCTGCAGTAACTGGCAATCTAGACTTTATGACTGGCATCATGGATTCACTGAAATGCCATAGTATTTTGATGAGGAATGTTAGGCCTTATGTGGTAGACCTTGATAATAATCTAACTTTCAAGCAAGACAATGATCCAAAGCACACATGCACTATGTAATATGAATTCGAACCTTGTTACTAACTCTAGTGGTGTGATAAATGTAGGACAGAATGGAGGAACATTACATAACACAGTAAGTATTGCAAGAGGCCTAAATGAGCTTGAATGGCTGGTTTAGTGCCGAGTCATTCCAGGAAAGAATTAAACTTACAAAAACACATCCATAATACAATCCTAAACCATTTCAAAATGAATTGATGGCCATTAGATTTCTTTATGAACACATTCACAGATTTAGGTACTGGTTGTATGACCCTTAACATGTAAACACATCTAGTAGAAAGCCTACATAAAGTACTGTATACAATTACAGAATATCTACAATTGCAAGCTTAACCAAACAAAATAATACAAAAGGTTTGTTACAGGATAAAAAAGCAGTGGTTTGGGACTGTAAACAGCCTTAATTTTCATCTGAATAATGAGTTCATTAAATCTAAATTTCTAAATTGAATTCCCTACATAGATGGAATAATAAAACATAAAGGCAGAACACAAAACAGAGAACTAATTCTTCCATGGATAAAAAAAAAATATATGGAAAAGCTGTGACGAGTTAAAATTCAGACTTGTTTGAATATATGTAAATAATGTGTGTTGTGCCCTTTCCCTCAAAAACCATCGTCATTTAAGTTACAATAAGAAATTACAATACGAAACACTACCTTTTTGATTGGTTCGTACTTTAGAAACATACCAACACACCCAATGAGGTGATTTATTTGTGCAATTTAATTAAACTATTTTAATTCATGCCAATCCAGTGATTCAAAATGTGGATATTATGATCTCTAGTAAATTTAGAGATACTGCTTATACATGTTTATACATTTTTAAACATTTGTAGATTTTAATACAAAATACAGCTTTCAATTTAATTACCCACCTAGCTAATGTATTTTACTTTTATTAAAAGAAGTGTTGTGTCTTACCTGCTTATCCTTGATGAGATTGGTTAGACTAAGATCAGAACAAATGACCACTGAAACCTGTTTGCAATCCGATGCACGTTTAACTAAACTGAAAAGAAGAAAGAGGCTCCAGTCTCACCTGAGGTTATTCAGGAACTGAGTAAAGCACCTGTTGGCCACACCCCTGTATTAATTTGATCTCATGAAGAGCGTCACATGATGTTCACCATGGTATTAAACTATTTTCTTTACCACTTGAATCTACTTTTAGGCCTTACTGACAGACATCTACTGGCAGAACATGTTTTTAAAGAGATTTTACCTGAATTGTTGACTATACAACAATGCTCAGGGAGTGTGCACCTGTCTGACAGGTCTCCGAGGTATTGCAACCATGCCCTGTTGCCATAGCAGCACCCAGGCCACAGGTCCTCTTTCGTCCTGCTGGTATCTATTCGGTGTGTCTGATGACAAAAGGCAAGGAGTTATTTTTACAATGTTGATGACATGCGTCACAAGCCTGTTTGTATTCACATGTATGGGAATGGCAGTGAATAGCTGTGCTTAGAGTAGTGTTTAAACAAACCACCCACTTTAAATTAAATATCTTGACAGGCATCAAAGAGAAGAACGTAGGAGCCACGTCAAGAGTATGAACTTCGCGTGTGGGTGTGTGAGAACTTTTGATCTTATAATAAAATTGTGTGGCTTATTTAGTAACAACAGTTTCAACTTATGGGTTCTTAAGAATTCGTTTCTTATTCTTCATGTATTCTTAAATACATTCTATGTTTTACATTTAAACAAGTTATAAATGTCATTACCTGGTTAAATGTCAGGTGGTGCAATCAGTCTTTATTTATTATCAGTATCAGTATCCAACCTAGAGTTAATCCATTGAGAAGAAACCAGGGTACCCAAAGGACACCTATAAAAACAGCAGTAGAACATTTTAAACTTGCTTTAAGTGCTGCTCCTTTTATACACAAAAATCAATTTGATTTAGTCAACTCATAATATCACCTTTGGCTCATCTAGATGTTATTTTGCATACTTTAGTTGTTGACTTTTCTCATAAGGTTGCAGGTAAGGTGACATTACATGCACATCATGTTTGCCACTCTTGTGCCAGCCAAGTCCTGCAGGGCTAGAGACTAAAAAAGGCTGATAAGTGTCAGGTGGATGGTACCAAAGATTAAGCTGGGAAGGAACAAACTCGGTTTGAATTGTATACGATGATCACCTGAAGAAAGAGCTCAATAATTCAAATCAGCAACTGTCCATCACAAAAGTCAATCACTATTGTACTAAATAGTAAGTCTAATTAGTGCAGATCTAATGAAATAGTTACATATTATATAGCATGTAGGGTGCACACTACATAAAAAAGCAGTAAAATTTGTATTATCCATTGGAAGCTTTGGACTACAGACAAGTTGTATTAAATGTAAGTTTTAATGGTGGAGTGGATTTTTAGAAAAACTGTAGCTGAGCCCACATTCAATTTCAGCTCTGTTCATAAACAAATTTCTAAAAGATGATTTTCCGTCCGTGCAAAATTCATTAGTAGAATGGCAGCTTGATAGGACCGCCCATGAACAATAGGATCAACTGCCTAAATTCTGGTGTGGAAAGCTTGTAAAGGTGAATACAAGAGTTAAGTCTAGTAAGTTTAAGTATTTAAGTACCTCCCAAAACGATGAATTAGGTAGACTAGGCTAACCTAATTGAGAGTAAGAATATGAAGCTCTGTGATGGACCAGTGTCTTGTCCAAAGTGTGACCCCACTTTGTGTCCAGTGCTCGGCTGCAATTTTATAAATCTAGTATTATTTAGTCTTTCAGTATATATACAGATCTGTGCGTCTTCATAATTATTTGACGCCTGATTTAATATAAATGCTTTGTAAGCTATAGTTTAAGCTATAAGAGAACCAAACATAGCTTGAGCAGTAAAAATAATAATAATAATAATAAAAAAACAATTACAAGAACCCCCACCCCCCACTCCTTTTCTTAGATTTTCAACAAATGGAATGATTGTCGATGTAACATGTTACATGACACCAATGCTAGTCTTTCTATTTTTAATTTTTTCTATTTTTACCACAAAAAAATTACCATGGTACTTGATTTTATTTTCTCTAGTGAAAAAACACTAGAGGGCAGAGTTTACTAAACAGCGTTGATATGTTAAGTAAAACGAGGCAGTTTTTAGAAAATGTTTTCTTAAAGACATTGTTCTTGTTTAATGTATAATCACAATAAGCCAACAACCCTGCTGCACCTGCTACACTCATACCACTGTACAACACATTCTACTACGTCATCACCATGTCAGAATCATTGCAGTGCCGATAATGGTCCACCACTCAAACATTATCTGGTTAAATGAAGCCCCTTTTTAATGAATAGATGCAGTATTAATACTAAATATAGTCAGTATTTGTATGCTCACAAAAAGCATTTACATATAGCTCATTAATGTACGTACACGGTAGGTGAACCTCATAAAAATGCCGGTGGGGTAATACATTATACAGAACATTTTCATATCCAAATATTACTCAAAGCCACTACTGGCAGAAATAAGAAGATAGAATTTATACTGGTTTAACTAGATGGGAGCCAGCACAATCATACAATAATAAAAACATTCTGGCCAGTGGATGTTTTAAAAGGCCAACAAACGTCACTTTCTAAGTGGCTCATGAACACTAACCACATCAGTTCAAGGAAGGGTTGTTTATCAACCTCATTATATTCATTATATTCATTATAAATAGCAACCAGAATTAAGCAATGTAAGCAATGGATAATTTGGATAATTAAAAATGAAAATGTACAAAAGCTTAATGAAGGTACACACAACACAGAATGACATAGATATACTTTTCCAGTTATAAATACACTCTAAAAGTACAGAGGACACACCCCTAATGTACAACACAACCCCTGTAAAGTAGTGTTTGCGTTCACCACCCAGATGATTAGGACCCAGTGCAGAAATAAAATTTTTTTAAAGAGAACAATAAAAAATGCCAACCACAAGACAAATATGTGACTGGCTGAATGGAAAAATAAAATAACATCAAATCAAACGGCCACTTTAGAGCATCACAGACTAATGCTCTACAGACTGAGCTGGGTAATTGATACCAGAAAAGCCCATGGGAAGCCAACAGCACTGATCAATTCGATTTGTGATTCACTTAGATTTATTTACATTTCATTTAATTTATCAAACACGATCGGCCCTCAGTCATCCAACAACACTAATCTTGTTTAGGATTCTTGTATTAGATTACCATAAGTAACTTTTTCTCCTCTTTTTTAAGAGATCGCTTCAAACCTGCCATCCAGCTTACCAGCTGCGTCCAAAGACTCAGCACTGAGCTGATCCAAGCTCACGCTTAAAAAGTGCTGAGTGCAGGCGAATCGAATGAACGCTGATGATCACAGTAGCCCGTGGGGAATGTATATATTTATATAGGGTACATGCCCCCTTCCCCAATATTCAGATATGCTCAAAATACCTCCCCCCTCACCATATAGTGATATTAAATTACAAATAAAAATATTCCAAGTACCAGCTTTGCATAATATTAGGATCATTGCTTAATTGCACTGGAGGTTTTCAAATGCAATGTTAACCAAATATATTATTTCAGACCAGAGGGTCACCGAGGGTCAGAAGTAATTAATGGAAACTCTGAGCACAACATAGGAAAAAACATTGAACATTGCATTGACAATTACTCAATGCAAAGAACTTGAGCTGTGCAGCATGAACAACATTGCCATTGTGCTGCATGCATATGATTATTAAATAGAACATTATATTATATCAATATTATTCAGTGACACCATACCAAAAATAATAAGCAACTAGGATGAATACTGTTTGAATTAGATGCCAGCCAGGCCAGGATTACAGTAATAAAATATTCTGGCCAGCATAATACAACAGAGAGTATTAATATAGCTGTTTTCAGCTGGAAATATTCCCTGTAAAGGCCAAGAAACGTCACTTTCTTTCCTTTCCTGAGCCTTTAAAAGCAGCATTGGCTCCCGACTCCTCTAAACAAATCTCTACCTAACATTTAATATAGTCAGTAAGAGACCTGGTGGGTTTAGATGGATTCTGTTCTGTTGTAAATTGCCTCTTGAGTTTTAGAATCAAAAGGCAGAGTCCGTCATTTAAACAGCAGGCCTGCTAGCTATAAAATTTGTGCAAACTGAGCATGTTTTGGTTTTCTCAGACGTGTTACAGACTAAACAAACAAAAGGTTTGTTAATTAAATTACAATAAAATATCCGTAATTGTTCAACAAATTAATATAACAAAATGTTAAAAGCTGTACTTACTTTAAAGTCTGGATAGTTGAAGTGCGGCTTGGCTCAAAACCGTCTGAATGTTCCACAATATGTTCTATGAAGCAATAAGAAAAAAAAGCACAACAGCATGTTTGGAGGAAAATACGCACTGTAAAACATGGTGGAGGATGCATTATGGTTTTGGACACAATCATTAAAGCATTATAAAAGCTAATAAATATTACAGCTATGCTCAATGAGGCTTGACGAAGCCAGGATGAGCGTGTAGAGATTGTTATGGATTTGTGTAATATGGATTTATCGATTTTTATATATTATTTTGATTCAATGTGCTTTTATTTTATTAAACTAAAAACCTGATAACAGAACAGCTTTATAGATACTAGAGCTTTTAGAAAATAAGTGGTTGTAAACAGTGCTCAATAAACATCTGAGTTAAATAAATGATTCATTTTTAATGGAACCAAAATGCTCAGAGAATATAATGATTGTTATTTTTTTAAACACTGAAAAAACTATGTGAATACAAGCTTTATTAAGATGATTAACAAGCATCGGGACATTTGTTCCTCTTAAAAATCAGTGGACACAAAAGGCCCAATTATAAACTAGTGGAAGATTTCCAAACTCAAAGAATTCCTTAAACACATTTCATTAGAGAGGAGCACATTTGTCACAGCAGAACTGCAAAGACATCTATCAAACCATCCAAAGGCTAGGAAAGCCTGCCAATGGCAGCATGAACCAGTCTTTATTTTCTCCTAGTAAAAAAGTCAAATGCTAACAAGTACAGCTGTCTATTCGATCACATATTCAAACAACTTGTGTTAGTCGAGACTGCCAGTGTTTATCACAGCGAAGCAAAAGTTGGATCCAGACCTGAACAATATTACGATGTCTCAATAATGGTCAGCTATTTTTGAGAAACTCAACTAGAACGTCGATGTAATAAAGTCAGCAGGGGCTCTCGAAGCTGTAGCGAGTTAAAGTAAGGAAGTAAGGTCATACAATGACGCAATGCAAACCATAATCAATTAAATCTGAGCACAAGTCCCTGAGCTATTAGCTGTGATGAAAGAGGAATTTACCTTTCGGTCCAAACCTTTCTCAATAAACATAAAATCAAAATGTTCCTTCTGAATCCATAGTGACTCCTAATATTCTCTACTTATGTTCTTATTTTTCGTGTGCTTAAATAAAAAACAATACGTCACATACAGGCTATTCCAAACCCAATTTTGTGCACACCAAAACATCCACAGCTCCTTCCCAAATCACAGTGCAAAATAATGGGTACCTGAGTTGCTCCCCTGTTGCTACTGCAATTATTATTTTAAAGACTTTTTCCATTAGACAGTGAATTATGAATACAGAGATGTGCTTTTAGTAATTCACAAGGGCATTAGTGAAATACCAGTTAGGTCTACTTTCAGTTTATGTGGCTAAGCATTTCTTTATGAATCTTACATTTAAAAGGTCATTGAGGAAAAGGACTTTCTTAAACTGTTGCCATAAAATTGGAAGCACACAATTCTCTAGAATGTCATTTCAAGATGCAATTTATACTGTGGACCAATATAACTTCTCCACCAGAGAGAAGTTTATAGTTGGCACTGTGCATCACAGGAAGAATCTCTCATCATTAGTCTGAGTGTCATGTGGTAAAATAATTTGTTATAATTCCAGAGAACGTGTTTACTCCAGAAATCAATGTCAGTGTGCTGTGCACTGTTTTAGCATTGCACAGTGATTCTAGGCATTTTGTATCACTGCTTGGATCCAAATAGAAAACTAATAATGATTAGCAATGCTTCCAGAAGCAAGTGTAACATACAAGAACAGATAGTTGTGCACATCGTGCTTCAACACAGAAAAGTCTACTATGTTGAGACAAACTAATGTTGCCTCTGATTGTTTTACCTACAAAACAACTGTAACTACAGTAAAAATAATAGTTGAAAAGATGGCATTGTTGAAAATTACTAGGCTCTTTAGTATGACCCATTGTACTGCCAGCGTTTTTCTATAGAGATTCGACCTGTATGGTTGAGTTTATGCCCCTTTTAACAACGGTCTTCTCACTGAATGGCGCATGAATTTAACATTAAAAGTCACAATGGTTACAAAATGTAGTAAACAGATTTTAAAAAGAACAATTTTTCATAGCTGGTCAGGTGGAATAAAAATCAATCAAGTATACGTGCACAACATGTTCTGTATTAAGACTGAAAAACAGTTTTTCCACATTCTGCTCATCATGGATCTTCCCTGGCTATCAGACTCAAAACCTGGAAGACCAGAAAGTCTTTCCTCACTTCCCCACACTCTGTCTCTGTTCCTAACACAGCAGCTGTTTTTTCCATTCCTCCTTGTATTACATAAAGTCTGGAAAATGTAGAGGTTAAAAGAAGCTTTCCTGTCAGGCATCATTTAAGAGCAGAAACCGGTCGACATTTTTGGATCCAAACAGCCCAACATCACCTCAAAAATAATATCTGGTTCTGTTAGTGTCCGGATTTCCCTCTGTCAGTGAATACTTGAGAATGAAGGGATACAGTTGGTTTTGGCCACTATATAAACACTACACATCTTGCTAAAAGCAATAAGATGTAGTAGATCTAAATTAAATTACAATAGGAGAACAATATAATGTACTATGGTATGATGTAGTTAATTGTTTGCATACGAGACAAACATACACATGCTTGAATTCTGTCTTTTTAATGCCGGGGTTTGAACTGGGCTGCCAGCAAAAGATACTGTACCAGTATCTTTGGTAACCACTATAACCTGATGAGTGTGAGTTGGATATAAGGTAGAAATAGACACTGGATGGGATACTACAGTGCACCACACACTCATTCACACTTTGGACAATTTAGAATAGCAAATTTATATAGGCTAATGCTTTATCTGTGGGAAGAGGGAGACAGCTGAAGGAAATCCCACACAGGCGAGAAGATGAGAAGAACATGACAAACTCTACACAGTCAATAACCAGAATTATGTTTGGTTTCTAACTATTTTCAATGATGGTTAGTTTTGCACACCTCCTTTGAGACGTGATCTTCACACTTTCACCAGTCATTAGGACTTGCTGTTGTAGCAGCAGGGAGGTGAAACCGCATTCAGCCTCGACCTCAGACATGAACAATTGCGTCAGTTAAGCACCCTCAGTGGGGGGAGTTTAAAACGTGTTTTAAAAAATGTAGTGTCTCCTACTGACTGTAAATAAATCCCCATGGTTTATCACACGCAAGTACAAAGCCATAATAATAAAGAGCATCAGCTGTTGGAAGAGAGAGATGATTTCCAGATGACCTGGACAAAGTAAAAGAGTGAAAAGTGAACCGAGACTTCAGCACCTTTCTGACATTAATGCTCTGGTGGAGCCAGGAACGCAGTCAAAAAAAAAAAGACGAAGGAGACGAAAGAAAATAACATTTGAAGGAGCTTTAATGAAAGCAAATGGAGGCAGAAGGTTCAGTTAGAGACGTGATGATTTAACATCACACGTCAGTACAGTAGACACACATTTCGGTATTCACATCTGGAAAGAACTCTTTGATTAAACAGATGGTTTTATATAGTTTCTTAATCCATGGATCACTTCTGACTGGGAGATTTTTATCAGCATCGGTTCATTCACAACATGTATGTCATAGTGAGTCACCTGTCTGGCGATGCTGACCCGTCTGCCTCCCTACTGTGATTTAATGATGCCTTGAAGAATGGCATTGCTGCACAGTTAGATATATATACACCCACTCACTCACTTTCTTAACCGCTTATCCAATCTAGGGTCGTAGGGGTGCTGGAGCCTATCCCAGCTTTTTAATGTGAGCAAGGCACACAGTAACCCCATGGATGGGACACCAGTCCATCGCAGGGCAGACACACATACCCACACACTCATACACACCCATTCACCGATAGGGCAATTCAGTGTCTCCAATTAACCTGACTGCATGTCCCAGAGGAAACCCACGCAGACACGGGTGAGAACATGCAAACTCCACACAGAAAGGACCCAGACCGCCCCATCTGGGGATCGCACCCAGGACCTTCTTGCTGTGAATGTTTATTAATCAATTATTATTCCTCCACCACTAAATTTTACATATGGCCACCAGGCATAATGTAACAATGCATTTTTTATGATAACAGGCAGCTGTGGTAAGCATCCACCGACAGGATAGAGCCCATCACATCTGGTACAGACCAACAGAAGGAATACTGTGACTCAGATTGCAGATCATTTCAATACTGGGGATGGGGGAATGTTTTGTGCAGAAAACTCTGTATACTGTATTTGTCACTGGGCAGACAAAGGGCTAACCCCAGACTTACCCCTGTTTACAGCTGAAAGCATCTACAATGGATATTGGACCAATGGAGGAAGATGAGGAAGATCAGCTAGATCAGGGTTTTTTAAACCAAAAAATGGGTCGCAGAGAAAAATAATAATAATTAAATAAACCAATATTAACAGGCACATAAACTTGTATGTGAACACCCCCTTGTGGAAGCTTTATGTCACATCCTGTAAACCACAGCGGGACCAGTAAGCCTCAGAATCTGGGGCTTACAGATCCAGATTTAATGGGTGGGGGTTTGTGTGTAGTGGTGGTTGGTTGATGTTGTGCAATTTGGAGACTCAACTGGTGGCTGAAAAATAGCAAATAATTCAATCAATTTAAAATAATACTATTAGATTTGCTTGTAAAAATGTTTGCCAATTTTTATTTTAAGTCCATTTATCATTTTTAATAAGGACATGGAAAAGATTTATGATGAGGATTAAATAAAATACAGAAAACAGTCTCCACTGTATGAGACATTACAAAAAAACTAGGGCTGTCGAAGTTAACGCGATAATAACGCATTAACGCAATCTCAATTTAACGCGATTATAAAAATTAGTGCCGTTAACGCAAATTCTAGTTCATGTTGAGACTTGACTGGTAGAACAAACGTTTTAATGTCGGACTTGCCACCGTTTTTTATTTGCGGTTTGTTAACATAATGTTACCGAGCGTGGTAGTGTCGTAGTAATGCACTTGCATAATAAAGAAGCTGCCAGTCCTCCATTCACGTAACGCTAGGACGGACACTTCAAAATCCTCCTTTTGGAGTGAACTGGTTTCATTTTTGATCAATATTATTTACCATTGGCTCAGGTACATGTCGAAACAAATGCTTTGTATTTCATTGGTTTAACAGCCTCATTTGACTCCTTATAGAGCTACCACTGGCCAATCGGAGAAGGTCCGCCCTCTAAATGCTAGTCTGTGATTGGGTGGTTGAATTTCGCCCGCCCTCTCTGTTTTGTAAACACCGCGCTACCTGAGTCAATCACTCAGCTCTCATGATCAGGAACGCGGTGAAAATGCCAAAAAGTAAACTTTTGAGGCAGCGATGAACGGACCTAAATATGAAAAGACACAACATTTAGTGAGTAAAACAGTCATTTGTTATATAATTCTTGCTTAAATTGGTCAAAAACTGTTATATGGGTTCTGGATTCATTCTGTGTGTTGCAGTAGCATGTCCCCCTGTTCCTAATATGATGTCCGGCTTTTTGGGGTGTAATGTCCTCCTTTTTGTTACTATGAATCTGGCCACCCTAGTCTAAACACACTCAGTTCGTGTAGAAACGTCCATTAAACCACTGGATAGTATTACTGCCTAGTATGTGAGTGAATAAAACTCCCTTACAGTTTTCTCTTGTCCCAGCAGTTTTTAACATAAGTACATTTAGCATAAAATGTGTTCACCATTGTAATTGTAACATTTCACTTAAAAATCCTTGTTTTCTATAACATTTACACAGATTTTTTTTAATGCGATTAATCGCGATTAACTATATGAAATTCTGAGATTAATCGCGATTAAAAATTTTAATCGTTTGACAGCCCTAAAAAAAACAAAAAGTCTTGCTTTCCTTTCTCACTTTCCTCTGTTTAGTCCTGTCAACACACCTTTGACTAACTAAAAACTAAAATCAGAATAAACACCGCCATTTCCACCTCAGCATAGTTACTTTTCTCTCATCCGTAAAGCTGACGGTGTGTAGGGCACAATGAAAGCATTGTGAACTGCATATGATGATGAGACAGCTCCACTACTATGGCAGCACTACTGGCAGTCAGTTGGAGGTTTGAACCCGACCACAGCTATTCTGGCCAAGTTCGCTCCAACCATTAGCGCACCAGAGCGGGCGCCCAAATCCCAACACTTACCACATGTGGAAGGCATGTGCAGCTCTCCTCTGGCTGAAAGAACTTGAACCAAGATGCTCTCAACAGCTCCATTGTTTGCATGCATCTCACACCTGCAGATTGAATAGAGCTGTTTAATATACACACAGATCTACTGTTCAGTGTATGCGTCATTAAACTAGCTCTTTGATCAACTGTAAGTGTCCAAGTGAATTTACGTATTTATTCATGTAAGTAGCACATCTAACACAATCCTAAACTCATAGTAACAGATTGTACAAACATATATTAAACAATAATTAAGTGGGATTTAACTGGTTTACCAGCACCAGATGCACATCATCGTTTTTCACTTCATGCTTGGATTTAGTGTCATTAGTTTTTATTAACATTTGCTTTTTAGTCTTCCAAATATAATAAAATCCATCTGTAGAGTTATGCAAACCAGAAACCTAGTTTTTATAAGGAAATCATCACTTTAGCACCTAATTTGTCACCATGATCTCACCAGGCTTTGGCATAATTGGAGTTTTCTTCCATTTCTTTGTCCATAATCTCAGGTTCTACATGAATACTTTCTGTCTGAGGTTTTCTTAGGACATCGATTTTCCTAATCACATGCGTTTTCCATTTACCTAATCTGTCCGATTGTCTCAGACATTACATGCTCTGCCAAGGATACGGCTGTGGCTTTTTTTTTCTTTTTTACTATGGACTACATCCAGCAGCAGAGATAGAAAGAAAAGAGCACACACACATACACATACACACACTGCAAGAAAATGCAGTAGGCTTTGCTATATTCGAGTGTTCAACTAAAGAATCCATATGAATCTAACCTTTACCCACTGCATCTGTAGTATCTAACCACGGACAATGAGGTTTGTGTTTATGCATTAAATATATTAAAACCCTTATTCTCAAATATGTGACTAAAAAAGTAAATCTACTTTACAATGACAAATACACTTTCACTATATGAGTTTTTAAATAAAGCAATAATAAATGACAGGTTTATTATTATTAAGTAATCTTTTTATCCTGAGCAGAGCCACAGCAAGTTGGAAGCCTAGATCAGAAAGGCCTGAATACATGCTGGACCAGGCACAGGACCATCACAGGACGTCAAACACAATTTACTTATTCACACCTACGAGAAACTCATCGACTGACATGATTTGGAAAAAGTGAAGAAAGCCCATGTGGATTAAGCCAAACTTTTACTCACAGTAGCTTGGGTTTCTGGAGTTGCTCAGGACAAAGTGACAAATGTTTAATGCTCTTAAAAATGTTAATGCTTTTAAAGTGTTTTCTTGGCACATAGGGATAGCATAACAGACTGCTGTACCACCTGAGTTTTGTATATTTAGGCTTGTCATATTAATTGTACTGAAGCTGACAATTGTAATACAAATGAGAAATGTAAAAGGTGGTGAGCCACAAGCCATCTCTACCCGCATAGACTTGGCCCTTGGTGGATTCTCCTTTTATATTAAATAATGTTTACTTTTTACCAATTTGCCTACTTATTGAGGACTGTTTAAAATGGTAAAATGGTGTTACGTGAATATTTACTGAATATTATGAATATTTTTTATCATGTGTATTGTTAATGGGTATACTGTCTATATATTAACTCTCTTTGGTTACATTCATGACAAAACAGGTAGGTACAACATTCATCAGTTCAAGTTTAATGTCAAACACAGCCATGGACAATTTTGTATCTCCAATTCACCTCACTTGCATGTTTTAGGACTGTGGGAGGAAACTGGAGCTCCCAGAGGAAACCCACGCAGACACAGAGAGAACATGCAAACTCTGCACAGAAAAGGACCGGGACCGCTCCACTTGGGAATCGAACCCAGGACCTTCTTGCTGTGAGGCAACAGTGCCACCCTTTTTTAAATATCTATTTGTCCTCTGACGTAATAATGTCCTTAATAGAGGTTAATAAATTAAATAAAGTTTTTTGTATTTCCAATAAATCTTTATAATTCCTTTTAATTCCTCTAACACTGTTCTTTAAAAAAAAAAATCTAAAAACCATCCTTTCTACACTCCTAAATGTGGGCTTTAGTAGTTCAAATGATTTGTTGTTTATGTGAGGAAACAAATTGTTAAAAATTTTCAGGTGGTTCATATAAATTCAAGCTTGGCTAAAAATCAAAAGAAGTACATACAAGAATAACCACCAGGATTTATGTGCAGTCAGAAAGCCTTGGAACCTTTGGAAATGACATTAAAAATCATTTTGCTGATTCAGCCTTTTCCCTTTGCCCAAAATGCTTCCCCAGAACAATATATGAAATATCTTCCACACATGTGAACACACCGCAGCGCTGGAAACAGATACTATCGAAATGGTTTGCGCCGTAAATCTTGATGACAGCAGTTGCTTTTGGTTGTTGTTATGGCGAGCTCATTGCTGTAGCAACACTATTTATATTTGGTATGAAGTGTTCCACAGCTATAATTTACGTTAAAGAGTTGACAGGGTCGACTTCTGTTCTGTAATGAAGGAACAATATAAAAGCTGTTACCTGTAAATGATGATAGAATCAATAAAATAATAGCGTCTTCTTGTAAAATTGCTTTTTATATAAAATGTCTCCACTTTTTTGTCTTTTTTTAGGCTACTGCTTGATATTTATAGAGTATCTAATAAAGATAAACTTGTCATTTTGTGTTGGAATAATGGCTTCCTAAAGATAAACAGAAAACAGAACAGAAAAATGTGAAGCCACGTGAGCTTGTACAGAATGTTCCAGAATTAAATCATTTTGCACTGTCCTCCACAACTCAATAGTGAATGGGGTAAAGAGGCCCCTTATTACCCCCAGGTTTACCCTCTCATTCACCTATTATGCACATATATTGTGGAACCTTTCAATTACTTATCTCAGTCATCCACATAATTTAAGATAAAATTGAAATCACTAGTCAATCCAATCTCTTTCTATTGTCCACTGCAGATGCTTACATGCCCGTTGTAAGCACTTCTAACATATCAGAATTAAGGGTCCAGGGTGTGTTCCATTGTGTCACTTGGGTCATTTGAGGCAGACGCTTACACTGAATACATTTCGAGCAACTGAGGGTTAAGGGTCTTGCTCTGGGGTCCAACAGTGGCAACCACTGAGCTACCACTGCCCTAGATTAAGATGATTAGGATGAAGTGGTTAGTTAAAATGAATGAATGAACAGCCATGATATAACACAACACTCTTGGACTCTAGTGGGGTGCTCTGGGGCTGATTTCAAATTTACATTTACATTTTCAGCATTTAGCAGACGCTTTTATCCAAAGCGACTTACACAATGAGCAATTGAGGGTTAAGGGCCTTGCTCAAGGACCCAACAGTGGCAACTTGGTGGTGGCGGGGCTTGAACCGGCAACCTTCTGTTTACTAGTCCAGTACCTTAACCACTGAGCTATCACTGGCAAATACCTGGCAGTACCTTAACCACTGAGCCATCACTGGCAAATACTGCAAGAGTGATAAAAAGCATGAGAATAAATGGATCAGGTCAATGGCAGCAGTTTTGCATTCACTGTCCTACTGTCTACTGGTCAGTCTGCATGCCTATTCTCACCTATGGTCATGATCTGTGGGTGATAAAGGTTGCTGGGCTTATTCTCTGTAACAGGGTAGGGAATTCGACAATCTGGAGACACCTAGAAGTAGAACCACTGTTCCATCAGATCAAGAGGAGCCAATTGAGGTGGTTGGGACACCAGACAGAACTAGCTGTTAGCTGTGATGTTTCTCCCTCTCTGTTTCTTCTATTTGGTTGTGATTGTTTACAGCCCAGACACCAACACCCTACATCAAAGAGTCCAAGAATCTCCCGTCTCCAACACTACAAAATAATTGGTGAAATTATCCAAACCAAAACTATGTGTGACAATTACTGTTTCTATTCTTTCTTCAGATTCACACAATTAAGCCATCATGGGCTAATGAATGTCAAAAGGAAGAGCTTGGGAGTGCAACCACTGTTCTGTGATCCACATGTGTTGGCCATTATCGTTTACCAACAGTGGCTTGCACAGACAAGAGTATGTCTCTGATCTCATCAATATGGTGTCAGTACAGCCAACATAACAAATGCTCCAGGGATCTGGAACACTCATGAGCAGATAATCTACAGGAAGACTGCATGAAGGGGTTGATAGATTGAGAATGAGTCTGGCAGTTTCTCAATGTTCTCTTTTTATAACTTGATTCTTCTATGTTTTGCTTCACCTTTGGTGGTTCAAATTCTTATTAATATCAATGAGGGTTCCTAAAAAAAAAAAAAAAAAAAAAAAAAAAAAAATAAACCCTGTTTGGATGTCCGTCTGATTCCGTGTGCGTGTGCGTGTGCTTGGGGGAGGCAATGTCTGACCATGTCAATCTGGCTTCGGTATGTTTCCATTCAAGAAAAAAAAGGTTCTGAAGACCAATAAACCGAAAGCCAATTCAGGGGCTGGCGGCAAGGCACTCGACCACAAATCCACTGGAAAAAATCTCGTAAGCACTTCAGTATGAGCGACTCCAGCATCTCTGGGTTCTCCCACTGGAGGTCACCCCCGTGTTTTCTTCTCTCTTATTTCACCGTGTGCTACTGTGATCACCAAAGCAGTAAATTTTTGTGCTCCATAACACTTTAAACTGCAACTTTAATCATTATTTAAACATAAAAGCTGCTAAGAAAATGCTTACTAAAGCTTTATGATTAATAAGTACTATATTTACTTCTCTCTAGGAATAAAAAAAATCTATAAATTAAGTAAATATTGATGGGACCTAGCAAGCATTTCTGACAAAAAATTAAGGTTAAGTTTCAAAATTATAAGCCATATTCAAACCATCAACCATGATTATATGCTTTCTACCCACAACTAAAAAAGCTTAGGCTAATTAGCTACTGTTAATAAATAAAACTACACTACACTATGCGAGTTAGATGCTAACCTCATTGGTAGTGATCTCATTAACCAAACTACCAAGTACAGTTGTATGCTGTTTGTGACTGAATAAAATCCAAGCAATTGAGGTTTGTGCCAACCTGGCAGTGGTGGGACTTGAGTAAATCACAAAGACAAACATACAGAATTGCTTACAGACTGATTGGAGATGAGGATTGATATCCGTTCCCCAGGACTCACGTTGCTGTGCGGCACCCACACCATCTGCTGCACCACTGTGCCGGCCATAGATTATTTATAATGGTTTGAAATGACCAGTTCAGAGGGATTGTCATGCTTTAGTGCACCCATGCAATTGCCTCACTTAGTTTAATAGTGCTATTAAAGTTCCTTCTTTGCATCATTTCTATATAGCTATAGAGTATTTATTTCATCACAGTACACTCTGTACCCGGGTCATAGTAATAAAATTCCATATAATTACGCTGCCGTCACAAAATTGTCTTAATGATTCTATGAATAGCAGAAACAGTCCGGCTGATTGTGTACTTAAAGTACTAAGGTATAGATTTATGTCTTCAGTCAGTGTGTTCTTTGGTCATCATGACATGGTTTAATTGCAGGATAAGTAAAAGCAGCTTTATATAAGTGCACAGCCAGCCAGGCTGCTATCTGAAAGCTTGCTCTGAAGTCATCGTTGGCCCAAGCATTGGGAACATGTGTGCGATACAGTGGTAAAAACTGCAAGTGTAACTGAAGCAGTCATTAGGTCAACAACCAGCCCACACAAGTAACATCTGAGTCCTTCTGGTTTGACTAATGGTAGGTGTGATTCCCAGTTTAAAAGAATATCCACTAGCTATTGTGTAATTTTTCTTAGCATACACTGGGTGCCTTAAATCTCTTGAGGGCACAAAAAAGGCAGAAGACTATCGAGGCATTTTGGAGCAGAGAGTATAGCCCGATATGAGAACGCTGCGCCTCAGTCACAGGTCATTGGCTTTCAGTAGGATAATGACCCAAAACACACATCAAAAAGCACTGTAGAATTGGTTAGATGTAAGATTGGGCTATTTTAAAGTGACCTGCTACATGTCCTGGTCTAAACTTAATGGAAAGAGCTGAAACTTGCAGTTGGAAGACAGCACCAATTAAACTTGAGGGAGTGCTACCATTGACTTGGCCGGGGATTCGTTAGACACAATTGCCCATCTACACAGGAGGTTGGTTGGATGGATTTTCTCCTTGCTGCCACAGCATCATGCAATCCCACAGTCAAGGGGGAAATCCCATGAAGCATAGCATGTCTCTCCATATGAGTTAAGGCTCTCTGTGATGCCCGTATCGGAGGGGGCACAAATTGCCCAGATACTGGAGGTCCCAGATCATTATTTCACACCCACCAAACTTTGGAGTTGGTACTATGGTCGGTCATCACTTTCAGCATTTCCCTGGCATCTGCCAACATCAGATTTGAAATTTCATATGGTGATCGTATGGTTGTGTGAGGCTGATTGGCCATGTTAACCACATCCACGAAGCTTTTAGGAATAATATTAAAACTAAAACAGTGTTTCAGGTCAGGGTGTGGTTTCTGATTGGGGCATCCCTACTATGCACGCTATCATACTAAGGGATCCTGTATTATGAACTCTCATGACCTGCCGCTTGGATATTGGATACCACTTGGGGTAAATGGATATTGCTCCTAGACATTTTTACTATATAAGTTATAGCTGCCAAAGCAACACCAGCAAAAATGTGGCACTAAATGGCAGTAAACTCTTTAGTACCACCTATCCTTTTTCCAGTCTTTGTCTATGGGAAAGCATGAAAAAAAAGCTGTCTGCTTGATTTTAAGCACCTGTTAGAGAAAACTGGCTAAAAGTGCCAAGAAGTGAGGCTGGAATAGATTTCCAACAGCCACTGGAGAAAATCCTTATATAAAGCTTAATCCACAGTGCTTAAATAATACACTGAGTGAATGCACATGTACAACAGAATTTATTAAAGCCTAACCGCCATCGTTTCAGTAGCCTGTTGTACTCAGATATAACCGCATTCTCATTTTTAACCAGTAGCTTTGTACCCATTTTTTGTATTTTTTATAACCTTTCAACTCAAGGGCTTAAATAACTAAGACCTCTTACTGAACAACAAAAAGAAATGTACGTCCAGAAAGACTGTGTTTTATTGACTCTGTGGAAAGATTAATAACAGATCAAACACTAGCATAAATCCTGCTCTTTTAAATCCAAACTGACCCAAACATGGACTTAGTTCATTTGAGGTTTATAGCAGTACCTTTTTGCCAAGAGAACGGTCTTAATTCATCTCAACCACAAGGGAACCAGGTTTTGAGTGAAGTCGCAACCACATATCAAACGGTTTTAAATATGTTTATGCTACATTATGCTATTGGGGTATAAGTAATCAGGAAATAATATCCTCTATCCACAATCTGGCAACCGGTTTGTATACACACTTTGTATACTCGTGAATAAAGCACTCCAGACTGATTACAATAGCTCATCAGTACAGCCAAACAGCTAGTCAATGGAAAACGGACTCCATTTAGGCTTGACGGCTTATGTAAACATTTGGTAACTTCGGAGGACACGTTTGACGGTGATAAAAGTTCACAGAGCAGACCGTGATGAATTAAGAAGAGCTGGAAACCTGTTCTAAAATCAGGAATGAAAGCCGAGTCAGAGCCATGGGAGGAACCTCAGGGGAACCAGATTCAAATGGGGTTTGAGATGTCTAGGAAAAAAAAAACAATTTATTGCGGTCATAAAAGTTAGAAAAGAATGCAGGGCGGGAAAAAACGAAATTGATACTAGGCATACGGTCACTCGTCGTCTGCTACTCTCTTTCACTTACGTCATGCTCTTTGTGTTTTTCATGTGCTTTGGAAAGGAAGCAGTTCCTCCCTCAATGTTACAAATATCAATGTATATTATTCATACAGTTAGTAAAACTTTCACTTTAATTAATAAGACTCAATACAGACCAAAAGTATGAAAATATTCTATAGGTCATGGGTTCATGTCTGAGTCTGTTTTTCTAAAAATAAATAAATCATTCTTATAAACAGGAATCTGCAAATATCACACCAAAAGCACAAATTACATTGACAAACTAGTTGATAAAGAATCCAACGATGAAAAAAGGACAAGGCACAGCACACAAAATTGAGACCTTATTCTTACTGTAAAGCATAGAGAAGGAACTATCATGTTTGGGGCTTAGACAGCTATACATATATACATATAAAACTTGACAGAAGCTGATGATGTAACAAAGTAATGACTAATTAATTAACAACAGAATGGTTGTCTTGTGACAATGGCTTAGACCAATTAATATCAGAAGAGGAGAGTTCATTCAAGAAATCCAATTTCCAGTTTGGACTGTAGATGAATAAAATGTGTTCGGTGAAGTCAAGAAAAGTACGACTGCTTGGCATTCGTTAAGACACCGTGTTTATGTCTTATTTTTAATTAATGCACAGATTCCAGACTTTGCAGACTTTTCTTGGAACTGTATGCAAGTCTAAATTGCGGTAGTAATTGTGTTTATTTAAAACAGAACCCTCCTATGGAAAATACACACACTGTAATAATTGTTTAGGAGTGGTCATGCTGATGCTGCTCCTAATTTCATCCAATATGTACTGTTTTAAATGACTTTTTCCACTGACATCTGGCATATATCAAAACAAGATCACAATTTACGGAAGAATTTTATAGCGTGTGTGTTCCTGTTCTCATGCACCTGCCAGGACTCCTCTCCCTTTCATAATGACGTCACTGACCAAGCAGCTCCTGTGTAGCCTCATTCCATACAAAGGTCATGATCCTACGTCATCGCTCAACTGCTTTTTCGAGGGTCATTGTAAGTAGGAGCAGATTAAGAGAGGCTGGGAAGAGACCCATCTTGTCCACAGTTAAGTGAGTTGCTGCATTTATGAGCCACCTGGTAGTAAAAACAGAAAAGAGAAAAGCAATGAGATATGCCTGTTGTCAAGAACTTAGATGGAGAATACTAGTATCTGAGAATACTATATAAATATACTATATAGGTGTGTGTGTATGTGTATGAGAGCTACTGGGGCACAAGCTTTAGGTTTTATTGAAGTTTTGGCATCTCCAATAAGTTAAACCATGAATTAACCCTGTGTGTGTAACGCATTCATAAACACTTGTGTAATTTGAGGGGTTAATAAAAAATGTGTAGTTTTATTTGCTGGCAAATAAAGGTAGTGTGTATAACACTATGATCACAAATGTAAGGCTTTCGAGTTGGTGCAGGATAAGATGGTACTATTCCTTAATACACAGTTTGAATAAAAATAAAAGGAAAAAAGCTTTTATTAAAAAAGAGATAATATTAATTTGTAGTATGTAGTATGAGTAAACTAATCCTACTTTTATTTTCCATGCTATACTCTAACCGCCTTTACAATACCTATCTTTATATAAACTTGTAACTGAGCAGACAAAGTAAAATATTTCACCACTAACATCTATATTAATAGTACTTAAAATACATATATAAATATATTACTAGTACTTAGTGCTTAAAGCCCACGGTACTCCAATAACAAACTACTGCTTGAAATAGTCCGGCTGCCAGCTATGCGCTGCCTTCTAAGTGAGGCAGTGTCAGGCTTGTAATTTGAGAGTGGAGCAAGGGGGATCATTAGTCTAAACCTAGTGCTGCCTCGGCAAGCCAGATGTGAAGACAGACAGAGAGCGAGCAGGGAGGACTGAGTGAGGACAATCATTTAAGCTCTGAAGAATTCTACGATTTTTCACTTTAAAAATACTAACAGAGAGAATAAAAGCAAGAAGAGGACATCGGATTCAAAGACTTCCAAATGATCTAATCTGGATATGAATAATTAATTGCTGAGATGTTTGTTATACAAGAGGCTGCCGTTGACGCTTAACGAAGACTGCTTAAAGATCAGAGGACTACTTTGGTTGCTGAATGAATACATGAACATGACACAGGCGCTCGAGTTACTCGCGTTACTCTGTCTGATTCACATGCGAGCCGGCGCCGCGTATATGGGCCTCCTGTACCCGGAGATGTCCAACGGCACTTTTCATCACTACTTTGTACCAGATGGCTACTATGAGGAGAACGACGACCCTGAGCAGTGCCAGATGCTCTTCCGTGTGACTGATGAGACCCGCTGCAGTCTGGACGAGGACCAGGACTCTGTGATTAAAGATGACTTTACCATTCTCAAGCGGCACGTGGAGGATGCCGCGCGCGTCCTTGAGGGCATCGGTCGGAGTGTGGCGGTCGACCTGGATGGCGAGCACAGCTATGGCGAGTTCCTGCAGCGTGAGAGCACGCAGATCAGTGAGGCGTTCGCCAGCTCTGAAAAGTCTCTGCTGGAGCTGGAGGTGAAGTTTAAGCAGAGCCAGGAACAGGAGCTGCGTGATGATCACCGGGTCGGAGACAACTTCCTGGCCATGGTGGTGCACGCTCGTGACTCTATGCGGGAGACGCTGGACGTTGCGCTCGCGCTCAAGGACAAGCACGAACTCCTGTCCCTTATTATTCGCAGCCATGGCACGCGCCTGAGCCGACTGAAAAACGAGTTCCTGAAGGTGTAAAAGAAGCACGTGCTCACCAAAAACAGGACACAAGATGGGTATGGTGATGCCCTTTTTTTAAATTAAGTGCATTACATGGACATTTGGCCAACATAATGCAGCTATTTTGTGCAATAACTTAACAAAATACAGGCTTTTGTATGTAGGTAGACTAAGTATAAGACATTTTACTTTTGCAAAACATCATATATGTCTACTTATTTCTTTTAGTGACTTACCAACAAAATCAGGGTGAAAAACTTGTCCCACAAGTGAAGGGACAAGGTGCACATTTCTTGTATTTGGTCTTATCTCAGTTGTAACAGAGCCATAAGACAGTTGTAACATTTATTATGCGTTTAACAATACAGGTGTGCAGTATACAAAATTAAATCTAACTGTAGTATCATATATTCTAACTATTCTACAGTGTTTTATGTATATTTCTAATTCTAATTTGTGCTAATAAGACTAATTTTGCTGATATCTTCAGAATGACGACAGAGAAATATAGAGGTTTTTACATTTCTGGCTTTTACATTTGTTTTTAATGCACATTGTAAAAAGCGGATGGAAAAGTCATAACGTCTCCAAGTGTTTATAACACATTTTGGTTTACAAAATCCTAATACCTAATTGCTTAAATTAAGGAAGGATTGGAATGCAGGTACTTCAGCTTTGTGTGCGCCTGGTTTTTAAGTTCAAGGTCCCATTACAATTTAAGCTATTTGTACAACAAAGCTGTAAAACAGTCATACAACTATTTAACTGCCTTACATTAAAAAGATGGACACTTTAATGGTGTTATTTTTGTAACGAAATTTTGAGGCATAGAAATACTACAGATTTTTCCACATTGGCTTGAACTGGTTGTTTATGTCTGGGCTTTTACTATCTGCAGCTGTTATCGCATTCCCCAAAATTTTACATTATTCTTGTTACACAACAACTGATACAAATATAGTTTATTTTATTAACTTTTGTAAAAAAAAATGCTTGTGTTGAAACTCATGCTGACTGTAAAGGTATTTACTGTTACAACTGTCTTCCTGTCATAATTGTACGCAGGCTACTATACTGTAGACAATACAGCGGAGTGGGCTGGAGGAAACAACAATTCTTGTCTGTCAGTTCATAAAAGAACCATCAGGTTCTAATCCTCAGGCATTTCAATGGTTTCACAATAAGCACGGTTTGAACAACTTCCTGGCATTTACAAGTTATTTGTATAAACCTAGTAATAATAGCTGTTTTTTTCATTTAGTAGTACTCATTCAAGAGCTTTTAGACATTACTTGAATGTTTTGTTCTGCAAAACTATGGAAACTCCTAAAGGAGTGCACATTTTATCTAAAAAACATTTACTTTTTTATAATCTATGTTTTTTTTTGTTGTGTATTTGCAATCCGACTATTCTTTTAAATGCATACTGCTTGAATGTATTGTATTAAAAAAGCATTTTAATTCTAATTAAAAAAGGAAATATACAGTATTTCTAAGACTGTATGTTCCACGGGAAGTTTGTAAATGTTAATGTGAGCTTTTAAATGCCAGACTGTGACTATAGGTTTTTCATGTTCGTGCAGTATAAATACATATATTAGAGTAATTATTTGCAGAAAGCAACGAGACAGGGCATGACGTATCTTCAGAGAGAACGAGATAACTGCGGGCAGAATTACTGGACTTCAAAGCTTCTACCATGTGTAGTCGCATTCCTGAGAGGTTGTGTTTGTTCCACTTTCTAATAAAAAAAACCTTTAAAGATTTAGAATGCGTGTGATTTTGTGTTGGAATGCTTTAAGTCATCTTTTATACCCAACGGACAGACTGAATGTGGAATCCAGAGCAGTAAAATGCAGACGGGAATTAAGTGAAGAAATGTTGTTTGAAAGCCAAACTGGCTTGGGCTGATTTATCTTTTATGATCCCGGTTCACTGCAGAAAAACCTGGACCAATCCAGACAGCAAGTGCCACACAGACTCACAAACACTCGCGGGCACAACACGCATTATTGGCCATTGCTCAGAGGAAAAAAAAGGTTCTGTAAGATGACTGTGCGGTCCAAATATTTCATTCTAAATAAAAGACGAAAAGAAAGGATTAACAGTAAAAACAGACGTCCCAGCTTAATCATTTATTTATAAACTTCCCATAATCCTATAAAGCCTGTGGAATTAGTCACAGTATACGTTTTTTATTTATAGGAATTAAAAATTGTCACACACACGCACACCACACACATTTGTTTTTAATCTTTAAGACCTCTAAGTACATGTGCCAAGGCAGCATCTGCTAACAGAGCAAGGATTACAGGCAGAGCCTGAGAACAAGTCTTCATCTAAAGATCATGGATTATTTACTGCAGTTTTTGAACCTCGTACAGGTGATCGTGGCCCTTACACAGTCATGCAACCAGCTGCTCGAGTGCAGTTCTGTTTCCCCTAGACAGAATGGGTGTTTCCCAATAAATGTGTGGTTTCAGGACAGCCATAAAGAACAAATAGCCCTGAAGCTCTGTGATCTCTCAATCATACACAGCAGGGAACAGTGTGTCTGACCATTAGGCTTTAGCACTATTACAGGCCAAGCCAGTGATCAAAGGGACCACATTATCATTTCTGAAACCACAGGTTTACAAGAAGAAACTATGTAATTAACTGTAAATTACAGTATTTACACAATAAATTATAAGCAAATAAAAAAAAAACCCACAAAATGAATACATGCTTCAGTGTAGTTAAGAAAATATAGTTAAGTTATTTTTAAAATTAGGCCTGTCGGTTTTTATTAAACCGATGAGGGTTGTGGTAAAGCCTAATCAGGAACACTGAGTACAAAGTAGGAATAGATCCAGAAATGAGCACCAATACATCACAGAGTTTCACACGTTTGCTTATTTACTTGCACACAGGGTCAATTTACACTTGTTGAGCCTGTTTTTGGGAGACCATGTTTATGGGAAAACCAAAACACATCAAAGCTTCCACACTGTGCTCTCTTGCGTTTAAGTTTATCAACATGTAAGCACAGCTAAAACTGTGGAACTGCCCATAAAATCCCTGTTGGTAGCGGCACTACTGAAGGAGGGGGTTTGCCATGGTCCTTGACCGCATGCTTAAGCACTAAACCACTTCGCATAAATTCTGGCACACAACAGTATCTCTGCTCTGTTTTCTGTTTAATATCACTTCACATCAAAGTAATATGTAATCTTCGTCCTGGCAGTTCACCAATCTCATTGTCTCGGATGCCTTTTCTAACAATACGTTCACCCTGCAGCTGTGAGCTGCCTCCACTGGATTTCACAGGCAGTTCTAAAGTTTTAGTCCCATCCACTGTTAATAAAAATACATTTAGATGTTGGCAAATTTAAAACCAAGAAAGCAAAGTGGAAAACAAAAAATGTCCATTTGCGTTTGCCTTTTTGGCACTTAAAGCACGTCCACGCTGAAGACGGAATTGCAAACTACTGTGACTATTGCTGCCTATTGCTATGAAAAAGAAATACAACGTAAAAATTTTGGATTTTAGTTATGACACATATATTACATTATTTCATGAACAAAGGCAAAGCCGAAGTGAAGCTTGGATTTTCTTTTTTGTCTATTAGCATACCATATTAGATATAGCCAAAATGATGATGACAAATTTTTTGATATTATAATATATATGATATAATTATTATAATATTTAAATTTTATTTAAATATTAAAATTTTTATACATTATAATATATAATATAATTATTATAATATTCTTCTAATTTTCTTCTTTTTTTCTTTGTTTTAAGCTAGTAGAGTGTTTATTCTTTCTACATAAATGGGTGGTACTGTAAGAACTGCAATTTCCCTCTGGGATCAATAAAGTATTCTGATTCTGATTCAAAATTAAATGACAAATAGCAGTTTTAATTGTATTTTTATTTTGGTCACAAATGACACATGTAAAAATGTTATTGCAAATGCTGGTATTACATGTCATTTTCCCTTTTGTCCGGATATGTGCACATACGTTTGGAGAAAGAAATGGCAAAAATAGGTTTGCATTTACATTTTATACATTTTGTTCTAATTATAATATCTGTCTTGGCCAGACTTGCATTACATAGGTAGAGTGGGTGCCACACAGAAACATGATTCTGGAGCCTTGGATTAGCTCGTCTGTAAGAAGTTTTGCATGTTCTCTTGTGTCCACGTGTGATTCCTCACAATAACATGCAACACTTAACTCCCCCTAAGTAACAGATAACTAAATTGGTGTGTCTTCTTGCAAAGAAATGCTGTCTTGCACAAAGTGTATTCCCATTGCATCCCATCTTTTTACTGGAACAGCGTCCCTGACCAGGTTAAATAAGTTTCAAAATTCTACTTGAGCAATTCCAGGCCTTTATTTACATTATTTAAATGAATGAATTTCCACACACACTCGTGGTGGGTGTGAACACAAAGCAGAGCGACCTTTCACCCACTTTCGTGCTAATAAACCCTTGCTCACATTACACTGATGAATAACCTACCGACTCCTCTCCTGCTCTCTCTATAAAACAGCTTTTCCTACTTACTCTAAAGGTAAGCTATTTAGTACAGCAGGTTATATTAATAAAATACAGGTTTGTACATTATTTCATACCCTTTTTACTATTATGATACTACATGTCTAACAGTAGCTCATAGTATTATGCTAGTTTGTTTGCTAAGTGGCTAAGGCTAACCATTTTTAGATACTTTTATGCTAAATAACTAAATAAACACACATTCCACCCATACCAACATACTTACCCAAATTCTGCCTAAATGTAACCTAAATTATGGCTACAGCAATTGTAAAAAATAAAAAATGTTTGTTACACTTTTTAAAACTGCGTCAGAAACTGCCTAACAACGCTGTGCTGAAACCGGTAATAGTGAACACATGATGTGTAGCTCTGCGAATCGGTTCCTAAGAGTCAACTCTGTTATTCTAGTTATTCTACGTTTTTGTAATCGAGTCGACTCCTGGACTGTCTTATTTTGAACACAACATCTGACAAAATAACATTAATAATAACGACGTAACAAGAGTGATATGTTGTATTTGCTCGGCTATTAGTAGAACTTAGGAATTTTGTTTTATTACACTGACTTATTGTGTACCCGAGGAACAAGGTTTAATACGTTTATATCAAATATACTACAAATGGAGTGTATTATATACGTAGCGTAATATATCAGTGTGTTATCTATCGAGTTGCAAGTCATTTAATGTATGGTTTACTGTGTTATGTCTTCGTTTTTCTATTGGTTAATTGAATCATTTGGAGTCGACTCCAGCATTTAAGGAATCGAACATGAACTACGGGTTATCAAGGGCGCACTGTCACCTTTTACCTAGTTAATGGACCGCATGGAACTGTAGTAGGTACGTCATGCAGGTTACATAACTGTGTTTTCACTATGGACTGCAACCTTGACGCAGCTGATAACAATACAATTACATACAAAGCCAATGCAAAACCGTATACCGA
Source organism: Trichomycterus rosablanca (assembly GCF_030014385.1). Taxonomy (NCBI): domain Eukaryota; kingdom Metazoa; phylum Chordata; class Actinopteri; order Siluriformes; family Trichomycteridae; genus Trichomycterus; species Trichomycterus rosablanca. The sequence goes on along the minus strand of NC_086014.1, from coordinate 10,369,712 downwards.
AATACCTAGTGTATTAAACACACTTCTACACCTACAAATAAGTTGGATCACTGGGTATCAATATAGCTACGATCATTTATCATATCTTTACTTTTTCACTAACCACTTCATCATGGTCACAGGGCATCAAGAATGTTCGTGACCATTATAAACAAACCTATAAAGCTCTTATATTACCCTTTTAACATGTCTCCATTTGAACATACTGCTTCTCACTGCTACCCCCCAGACTGCAGGTCAGGATGTTATCCGGTCTGTCTCGCTGTGCCTCCAAAGCGGCCCTGCAGCTGGTCAAAGGTGTCGGTCGCCCCTCAAAGCCAGTTACAGTTCCTCGCTTTGGGCATCAGACACTGGCCGTGGAGCCTCTACCTACTGTCCGAGGAAATACAGTGGTCAGACAGGCTTGTGCACTGGACCATGAAAGGTTGCTACAGGTGAAGTGGGATGATGGGACCTGTAGTTTCTATCCGTTTACCTGGCTTAGGGATAACTGCCAGTGCCCTCTGTGCACCCTTCAGTCAGCACAAGCACGGAGTCTGCTGCTCACTGACCTAGATGTGAACACTGGAATGGATCAAGTGAAGATCACTGAGAATAACAAGGTAGAATGTGTTGTATGTGTATCAGATCCTGGTCTTCAAACTAGTAGACTAACATATTCTCCCTTTCCTTGAACGTAATACACTGGTGCCTTTGTACAAATTAGAGTCAGAATAATTTCTAGACGAATATTATCCACATAGGTCTTTATCACATGGCCAGACCAACACAGCAGTGAGTTTGAACCCGACTGGCTGAAGAAGAGGTGTTTTTCACCTGAAGCAAGACAAGCAAAGCAAGAAGAGCTGTTCCTTAAAGGTGAGTCAGTGTCACCCTCTTACCTTGACTGGCTGTTGACTACAATAGCAGACGTGTTGCAAGTTGCTTCTAATGTAAAAATGTAATATAATGTAAAGTCAGTGGTCATACAATGTTCAATTGTGTTAAGAGGAGACTTGGGCACTTTCTAAAATCAGCAAGTAACTAGAAAAGTAAGTAGAAATGAGACACTGATTTAGGTAGATTTGCTGTATTTCCTACAGAGAATACTTTTCCAGGTCAGAACTAGGTCAAATAAATTCTGGTTCATAGTGTTAGTGTTACTGCTAGTGATTCTGATGTGTGAATCATCTGTCGAAGAAATGCTGTCGATGCATTCTGAGATAATGACTTTTTGTGTAAAGCCAGTGTAGGAGTTACATTTGCGGTTGCCGTAACGGCCAACCTCATGGCTGAAGCATGAGTCTGTCTGTGAGTTGACATGTTCAAAGGATAGCCCCAGAGTGGAAAATCTCTCCCTGCTTCCTGCCATATGGAATAATAATCAGGGGCAAATGGGAAAGAGTGCTGAAACATGCTCTGAACCAACCCTTGTGTGGCGAAAGAAAACTGCTTAATGCTTCAATTAGTTCAGTTAGATCATTTATGTACACAGAATAAAAAAATGGCAGTGATTTGATTATTTGATTATTATTATTTCTCAGACAGGTGGTATTACAGGCTGTGGTACATCTGTTACCTTTTCAGTAGAGAGGCTGTAGCACTTGGGGTGCGATCCTGCATCTAGAGGAATGGGTGCCTTGAATCAACATGAGTCTCCAACCACTGTGCTTAAGGAGCATTACATGTTAGCCCATTGTCTATATGTCTGTATGGGTTTTGACATGGGTCAACCAATCTAGGGTTTGTCCAGCCTTGTATGTAGGGTTTCCAGATGGTGCCAGACCCACAGCAACCCTGACCGCAAGAAAACAGATAGTAAAATGAATTGGTAGTAGTGAATCATGAAGTAGCAGCAAATTGTTTATATTTTATGGTGAGCTACTTTACTTTATTAACTTACAGTATATTAAATGGACCTGTTATGGTTTATCTTTATATGTGGATGATATTTAGACATATTTTTAATGATCAATGCAGAAATCCAGGTAATTCCAAACTGCAAAAGTAAAGTAAAGCACACAAGTCTTCCAGTCTTTGGACAAGCCTCAGGTTTTAACTGGCTTCTCCCTGACGTCATTTTTCCGCCGGTGAGTGGTGAAAGTTCTAGCACGGCTCATTGCAGTTTTAGCAGTATAACCAGTTCTGTCTTGTTTGGATCAAACCACTTTAAGAACTCTATTAAAACATGGCAAAACAACTTTTAGCTCTGCGTGCTTGTAAAAACAGTCCACAAAATCTCTCACCGAGTCGCCCCGCTCTTAGCAATGGCTTAAACATATTCTCATTCCTTCAAGACTCCGGGCTGCATGTATCCACCTAAACACCCTTAACCCAAAGGGTCAACCTGTACCTCTCGTGAAGACATCTTTCCTATAAAATACACACGACCTGTCTGCAGAGCTAGTTAAAATTCTTCCGGAGCCTGTCGTTCGGCCCTTGATGTGATGCTGGTGTGTTCATGCCTCCTGGCCTTAGTGTTTACTTTTCACAAGTCTGCTTGAGGAGAATCCACCATGATGAAGGGTCTCGTACTAGGGTATTTATCAATTGCTGACACAGGAACTTGTAACTAGTAAATCCAGGCTGCTTAAAATGAAAACATGAAACTTTATAGGTAACTGCTGAGGTATTACAGGGACAAAAATGAGGTTTGCTTGGGAGATTCAGGGTTTTAAGTGACCAAACAGTTTAGAAAATGCACTAGACCCTGTTTTGGGCTACATTTTACACCACATTTTTGTAACCATACAGTGTCCCCAACATAGTTAATACTATATTTAATACGTAGCAGCTCTTTACTGCTCTTTGTGCAGCCTGATACAGCTACTTTAGCAAAGTGTTTCATGCAAAAAGAGAGATCTAATGCACACCTTGACCATTTAATACTCACCCTCCAATTGGCTGTTCCTAATCATGTGACTTGCACCTATTCATTGAGAAATGAGATGAGAACTATAATGCATCTACCCATAGCAGAGTGGTGTTAATCCTTTTCAGGACCTTGCCTTTTGTATCCGCCCTTTACACGTGGCTGCCAGTGTTTGTTTTTATGTTTGCTTAAAGGAAAGTACCTTCAGTCTTCACCTACTAATAAGCCAATCTTACAACCCTCTAAATAACTAAACCCAGTAGGAAAGAAGCTTCACACAAACCTCTTTCTCTTTGAAGCTGCTGTGTTTGTTGGTTGTTAATTATAGCTTGTTTATCTAGACTTTTATTTGCTACTGAGGAGGTCTTTGGTCGGAACTCATTAGCGGTTTTACTGCACATTTAAAAACAAGAACCGTACAAAATCTACCTGATGCCCTAGTGGTTAAATAGTCATTAAAATGCATGATTTTTTTTTTGCTAAAACAGCTTTTTTGTCCAAGGACAACGACATAATTATAAAGAATACAGTTAAAATAATTTAATGATGGAAAATTGGTCTTTTCTATTGGTCAAAGTTGACAGCTGCAATGGAAAATATTCACCCACCCTCATCTTAAAAGGTATCATTGTGATTTGAATTGAAGAAAAATATACAACGAAGGTGCTCGGGTGGCACAGTGGTAAAACACGCTAGCACACCAGACCTGGCATCTCGAACTTGTCGCTAAGCGCCTACACGAACAACGATAATAACTGATGCAACTGCGACCTCTACTGGCTGATTAATGGCATCTGCACAGAGACGAGGGATATTGAAAACAGGGTGTGACTCTTCATACACAAAGCTGATCCACATGTAAAGTCGCCTCCTGCAGGTGAAAGGATGCAGTCGGCTACTGCACACGTGTCGGAGGGGGTGTGCGTTAGTCACGGCTCTCCTCAGTCACAGTGGAGGTCAGCATCAGCAGAGGGGAGGCGTAATGCTCGGGTAACCCCGGTAATAAAACAGGATGAAATTTTAATTATGTACTTATCATAATGCACATTTTCTGCACCCAGTAAGCCAGTAGTTCTCCCATTAAGCCTAAGGAATGAATTTAATTGAGTATTGTGTTTCTTACAATAGGAATGTTCTCTCCGCAGAGCCACACATGTTCAATAGCCTTGCTGTGTATTCGTGCCAATTCCGGCTTTCCCAGGTGTTCTGTATCACAAGCACAGACACATAAGTATATAAAAAGTGCATCAGCCTTGATTCAGTATCCTGGCAGGCATAGAAGACTTTTTCTAATTAAATAACTATATTCATGGTGTTACCTGTTATGTTTAGTAGATGTTTAGGATTCCCTAAGGCAGGGAACATTCTCAATGGAAAGAAACTGGAAAATCCTGTTAGTAGTCTGCTCATCTTACACAATTTAAGTATCTAATAGTATTAAGGTGATTATTTACACTTCTATAACTAAATTTGTGAGTACATTTGTTTTAAACCAAACCATTACTTATCTACCTTCCTACACAGTTTGATAATGCTAGCGCAGTGAATTTAGTTTGAGACACACAGAGGTATTATTTCACTCAAACCCGTCTGGAAACTATGTAAGTGAGACTGATCTCTGATTGGCTCTGACGCCCGAGTGAGCCCTGCCAAAAAACCCTAACATCGCCTGTGTATCGGTGTGAGTTAGAATACCGAGCATCATGACATGGCAGAGCAGCACCGTCTGAACCTCCTTACCCAGGGCCCACAGCTCAGCTCTTTCTCTGTTTCTCTGTGTAATCATAATCTTCTGCTTGCTGTTCCATCTTCATTTACCTCTCATCAACTGTCTAATTGTGGTTCGAGTCTTTTTTTGTTATGACTGGCCAGACTTTATTGAAACTCTTAGTTAAATCTCTTAGTTTAACTACAGCAAACCCTAACATATTCTTGTTTAGTCATTGACAGTGACCACTTATTGTGTCATTGTCTCAGTCTAGGCATTACACGATAGCTACCAATCTGGAAGTTTGAGGGCTAGAATGCACTTTCTCCAAAACACCAGTCTCAGGCATGGATGTCGCAGGATTAAAAAAAACATTACTTTGAGTTTAATTTGATTCACATTGTCACAACTGCATAATGCTATCAGTGCAGATTTTTTAGCTGTATTGGAACCAATTCTGGTGACTGGGGAAGTCAGTGATGTTAATAAAAACCAGTTTGAGATGATGTGTGGTTTGTGATAAGTCAAATAATTAAGAAGCTATTATAGCATGGGTCAACCAAGAAGCATAAGCAATAAACAATAAACTGTGTTTTAATTGTATTTCAGTGTTTATATATTATATTTGTGTTATTTTCAGTATATAAGTGTCAAAAACAACCACATTATTTACATTATTCTAAAATATATACAGTTCTACAGGACCATGGAACGCATTAACAGGTTTCCCATACATCCTTATGGGAAAAAATATCTTGAAACTCAACGTCTTTTAAACACGACGCCACTCCCAGAACCAACTGACGTCGAGTTTCAAGGTACCAGTGTACTTATTTAAACTGACAGAGCTAAACTGGTATTAGGGTGATCAATGCGTGTGAAGGAATCCCCACACCATTACACCACCACCACCAGTATAATTACACACTATTCTGACCCTGTCATTTGCATGTTGCAGCAGAAATTGAGACGATCTCTAAATGTCCCATTTTGTTCAGTCTCTGCCCAATGTAGCCACAAACATCTATTCTTGACTGACAGGAGGAACCCAATGTGGTCTTCTAGTGTTGTACCCCATCTGCCTCAAAGTTTGATGTCCTGTGATGGTTTACTGCTCGACAAAATTGTAAAGTTGTTACTGTAGCTTTCCTGTCAGCTCGCACAAGTCAGACCATTGTTCTACGACCTCCCTCGTAAATAAGCAGAACTAAATGTTTTTTGTTTTTCGCACCATTTTGTGTGAAAATCCTTGGAGATCAGCAGCTTTGGCGCACTTAAACCGAGCCATCTGGCACTGACGAACGTGCCTATTCATGCCTGTAATACATTGATCTGCTACCACATGACTGGGTATTTGGAAGATTAAATATTGTGTATGAATTATTTAAGTCGTAAGCTAAGGTACAATAAGCTCATAGGTACTACTAACCTGACGGGTCATCCAACTGACACAGATGGGCAGGTGAGGGGGGCTTCTCATTGCTCATTGCCACTGCAAAATACGACCTTTGCGTCCGGTCAAAACGCTGGCATGAGTGGTAGGGGATTTACAAGGGGAATAGCATGACTGATAGAATCCACCACTGGCTGGTGTACAAGAGGTGTCCAATGACTACACATGTGGGGGAGAGGGATGATGCAAGGCAAGTCAGCAGCTCTCTTTGGCCAGTGCTGGGGTGGTGCAGGCAGCAGAGTAATCACAATAGAAAATCTGTATGATAATTACAAATAATTAGATAATAAGTAGACTGACTACTTTAAATTACTTGAATCAATCAGTGAATAAACAGACTATTGTCAGTGCTTCGCATTGGTGATGCTTTGCATGTTACATCATGGCCTGGATCAGGATTAAGGCTCTCTAAAGATGACTGCGTTAATAAATCATCACTAAAGTGGATGATGCAATTGTATTGTTTAACATAGAAAAAAAAGCCCACACACTTTAATCAACCAATATTACCCTTTATATTGCCAGCTGTGCAATAGGGGAGACTCATGGAACAGATGGGAACTGGCTGGCTGAGACAAAATTAAACAAACAATATGGTGCCATTTTTAATTAAGAGGTGATAAGTTGAGCAGTCATGGACCACATGGTTTATAACGGTGTACTAAAAAAAGAGGCTGATAAAATGTACATTAAACGAATAGGGTTTGAAATAGGAATGCAAAAACCACCATTATATACACCGATAAGGCATAACATTATGACCACCTTCCTAATATTATGTTGTTCCCCCTTTTGCTGCCAAAACAGCCCTGTAGCTGTGATGCACTGTGTATTATAACACCTTTCTATCAGAACCAGCATTAACATTAACCTGTAATCTGAGCTACAGTAGCTCGTCTGTTGGACTCCCCGTGTACATCAATGAGCCTTGGCCGCCCATGACCCTGTCGCCGGTTTACCACTGTTCCTTCCTTGGACCACTTTTGATAGATACTGACCACTGCAGACCGGGACCGTGTTTAAGTAGTTTGACCTTCATGTTACTGTTAGACCTGAATAAATTCTAAAACCCCGTCAGGTGTAAACAGGTTCATTTTAGCATAAGGTACACTTAAAAAAAACAGGTATGAAACGAGCATTTTTCTCTCTCTCCCGCTTCGCTCTCCACTGCTGAATCCCAGACATAAATCTGCATACGCACACACACCACGGTGGAAACACTTAGAGGAGCCAACTGAAATATGTGTTTTTTCACCCTGATTAATCCCAAAGTGTCTCAGACACACTCTAACCGCCATGTTTTGGCTTCGACCTTGAAGACATACACACAGATGATCCCAATTGAATAGAATGTCAAATAGCTAGCCGGGATAGATCTGCGTTTCCATTACGTATGCCTTTTTTATTTAACGGCTGCCGTGTGGAGCTGTCATTTATTCTGTTTAGCCAGACGTTGAACAGAGAGGAACAGACAGTGACATTAGGACCGTGTGTGTGCAACTATATTCGTCTAACCTTGATATTGAAGGTCCTTCTGTCAGGATTTGTTACACATTTGGCACCTTTTTAATTTCTGGCATAGGATATTGCAATACTACTACATTAGATTGTCAACCTGATTAAAAAAATGTGCAAACAACATAAAACAGATACAAAATGTTTCACAATTGGCTATTGCAATAACAAGATACAGACATGATAGTGTAAACTGTACTTGTATGATTTTAGCAGGCTTAGCTGTCTTGGGATTGTAATCACCTTATTGTCAAAGCTGGGAGAACAATCGTGTTCCAGTCAAAAATTTAAACCATCCTCGTTGAATCCTCGTATTAGAAACAGTCTATGATAGACTGGAGGAAGATTACCACACATTGTTTAGGTCTACCTGTACACCTAAGATAGGTGCTGCACCTGATATACTCATACCAGTACATCTCATACCACCAGGTTATTACCATGTTGGCATCATTACAGTGCTGCAGATGGTCAAATATCAACTGTCGATTGATCAGTAGGGTACAGGGGGGTGGCAAAATGTACAGAGATGTACAAAGATGGGCTACAGTCAGTAATTATATAACCACAAAGTTCATCTGTAAGGTAGATTTAACTTATATAATAATTAATGAATGTATGTTACATATAGGTGTACCTAATATATAATGTAAATACTGTATAATGGTCATACATTGTGTCCATATTTTTTCTGATCCATCCTTCTATATGTATCTGAAATATTTGTATTATGTTTTTTTACATATATTTAAAAGTAAATACCTGTGCATTCTCGTAGAACGTGAGTTCTGGGACTCCGGGCTGAGAATCCCCGTGGCAGATTTTGAAGAGGTCCTGCATGACGACAAAGCCGCTCTGGCTTGGCTTACCGCTCTGCGCCGTTTCGGCATCGTGTACCTAAAAGGGGCACCGGTAGAGAAGGGTCAGGTGGCCAGGCTTAGTCAGAGAATCGGCTACCTCCGACTCACCTTCTACGGGTAAGTATCAAACACACAGTAGTTAAGGTAAAGTGTACATTCACTCACTCACTTTCCTAACCGCTTATCCAATTAGGGTCGGGGGGGGGGAGATATGGAGCCTATCCCAGCTTTTTTTTCTTTTTCAATGGGCGCAAGGCACAGAGTAACACCCTGGACGGGGCGCCAGTCCATCGCAGGGCAGACACATACACACAGCCATTCACCTACAGGGCAATTCAGTGTCTCCAATTAACCTGACTGCATGTTTTTGGACTGTGGGAGGAAACTGGAGCTCCCGGAGGAAACCCAGGATCCGGATCGCTCCACCTGGGAATCGAACCCAGGACAGTGCTACCCACCGAGCCAGCGTGCCACCTCTGCTGCACTCAAAGGCAGCATCCCAAACTACATACTACTTTTTACATAGTGGGTTAGAATAATAGTAACACTAATAGTGCACTAATTTGACATACTGTTTAGTACAGTTGAATGTGATTTATTCTAAGCACTTTGTCACACAAATTAATGAATAATCATGGACCCTACTGTTTAAAATAAGAGTAAATTTGTAGATCCCAGAAGGTGTAAACTAAATACTAATACTGGATGTTTTTTCTGTTATTTGATTGATAATGTCATGCTGTGTATACATATTAAAACCCTTCACGAACATGTCAGTGCCATTGCTATTCAAAGAATAATCCACTACCCAAATAATAGTCCACTACCCAAAAACTAGGCTACACTAATTACCAGTATATACACAGATGCGTCATATACAAGCAATACAAATATTACACTCATGCTAGGTTTCTTCCCGAGACTCCATCTGCCCTCGAAGATAAATAGTTGACATAACAAATTCTCAAACCATGATAAGATGAAGCATTTTGAGGCCTGAATGTCGGCCAAATCAAACAAACTGCTGTAGTTAAATGAGCTTCACTACTGCTGACCTGGGTTTAAACTGAAAAGTCATGAATCAGAAGTGCACTCCTTGAGACTTGTAGATAATCAGTCTCATTAACGAGGTACTCTTGATGGTTGGAATGTTACAGCCTACCTGATGAGCGGTGAGAATTGGCAAGTTAAAATGGAGCGAGCAGTCATCCGAGCCAAAAAAGAAAAAAGAACAGGGGTCCATTGGCAGTAGTCGTATTAAGGAGCTTAGTGACATATTATGGGATGCCAACTTTTCCAGCAGTGATTTCTGCCCTGCTAGAGCTGCCGCTTGTGAAATGCTTAAATGTGAATTCTGCCTTTAGTTAGATGTAGCAGAGCTCCTGCATTGGCTGGTAGAGGCAGCGGTAAGGAAAATGAGCAGATGGAAGAAAACGATCAAAAACAGATTTAATATCTGATAATTAATGTTTAACCACGTCAACAATCCAGTCCCGGACAGGGGAGTTCTTTCGTCGCTGCTTCCACCCCTGGCCTCGATCAAGTAGGGCCTCGACTGAGAGTTTGCATTTTAAACAACCCATTTTCCATGCAAATGCATTCAGCAATGCTATTGATCAGCCAAGCATCTATACAGACACGATTGGCTGTGTCTAACAGGGGGTGGCCAAAGCCCTGTGATGGACTGGTACATCGTTCAGGGTATTCCTGCTTAGCGCCCAAAAAAGCCAACAAATCTATACTTTAATCCAAAGCGACCTACAAGTATCATTGAATACAATTTGCAATTTGAGCAATTGAGGGTTGAGACCCCAAGAAACCCAACAGTGGCAACTTGATTATTTGATATACAAGTACCTTGTTTATTTTCATAATGTTTCCCTGTGGTTGTAAATATGTTTCTATCACCATGAATAGAACATTCTTACAAACATGTGATGATGTGGCAGGAACGAAGTTAAAAAACTTTACAATGCTTTCTCACACAGTTTGGGCTGGGCCCATCACTTTGCATAAACGTCAACTTTTGGTTGTTTCCAGTGCACAATGAAATGTTTTAAAAAAGATATTAGTTGCCAAACTTGTGGAATAAATTGACTGGTCTGTACAGAGCTCTATACTTAGAGATCCCAAACCTTTTAAATGAATTGGAATGCTGACTGCAAGCCAGGCTGTATCGCTTATGATCAGTGCCTAAAAATGAATCCCAGCAACCACGCCCAAAATTGTACCCATGTAGAGAGATGATGAAGGAACATAGATCCACTTAAGGCGTTGGGGACGGTCTAGGTTAGTTACAAACAGTCTGTTAATGTGAAAGAGGCTGGTTGTGGCTTTACCCCAGCTCAGGCCACCCACACTGGAACCCAAAGCCTCATGATGAGCTCATTGTGTCCAATGCTACTGACCGGGAGGAGTCAGAACGGGTGGCCTGGTTGGCAGAGTCCCTTGGATCTGGCTTTTCTCTCAATTGACATTGCAAAGTACTTTCAGATTTAGTAAGTCTAATTATTTTCTTTTCATTTAAACACGAGAGAGAGTCTGCTGTGTCATTTTAAGTATTTATTTAATTCTGCTTATGTTACGCTAGGATATGGCATTAAAGTATAGTGCGTAAACAGGATTTAGGAGAGGAACTTCCCCAGACTTGCCACAATGTTAAACAAACACAATGCGGCAAAGTGCACGGCATCCTGACATGAGGTTCCCCTTCACTAGAACAAAGCCCGGCCTCAGATTGTTATCCTTATTTACCGCTTTATGGATTTGCCAGCCGGTGTCAGCAAATCAAACCCAGCCTGTCAGTCATGTTGGAACTGTATAGCTGTAATGACAAAATCTGTATGCCTACAAGACAATGTTGCCATAACACTACATTGTAAGCATAAACATTTACAAAACCGAGGACCTTATATTTGCGTCCACAGGCACACATGGCAAGTGCAGGATAAACCCATGGCCAATAACGTAGCCTACACGTCTGGCAAGCTGAGCCTGCACACTGATTATCCTGCTCTGCATCACCCGCCCGGAGTGAGTACATTAACACCACTTACAACACACATGCACAAAAATACACCGGGCCAAAAAGTCCTGCAACAAGTATGGGAAGACTACAATTAAGATCAAGAAGTCACATGATCTAAACCACACTGAGCATCAGAATAAGCCAAGCGTTCTGTGACATCACAAGATGACTATTTATTTTAACTCTTATGCTGATAATACCATAACACCATATTAAATGTAGTTTGGCTACATTAATAGAACATCCAGTGTGTATTTCTGCCCCTAAAGACAGTAATACCAATCTGTTTATGTGTGATTTTGCAGGTGCAGTTCTTACACTGTCTGAAGCAGGCGCAGCACGGTGGTGAGAGCGAGGTGGTGGACGGTTTCCACATGGCCGAAGTACTTAGGAAGGAGGATCCTGACGCCTTTAACACCCTCTCATCACTCTACATCGATTACACAGACACTGGGTCCGATTACTGTGACTTCAGCGTGCAGTCCAAGCACCGAATTATAGAGTGAGACATACAGTACATACACACACATACACACACTACTGGCAGAAAAGCACCACATATCACGGCAGTCATTAAATAACACTAATAAATGAAATGATGGAATAAATGGAAGCTACAATACACAGCACTGCATACCTAAATAGTTGAATGTAAACCTAGAACACCCCCCTGTCCACAGAATTAGTTTTTAGCTGCTTTAGACTTCGACATCTTGGACATTTTGACTGATTGCTGACTGAATTGCCGTAGGATTACTAGGACCGCCTCATGGTGCAAATTAACTAGTAAACGTGAGGCACTTGAACGCTATACAAATGGATTTTACATGGAAACGGCTCATTTAACGGTCTGTGAATTAGGTAGGGCCTTATTCATAACAGTACATACAGCTAGTACAGTATTCAGAAATGGCACGTATAAAACTGGACTGGGAAATTACCGGGGGTCCTAGGGTCAGTGCCTTGTGTCAGCAATGTTGTAAGATATACTACTAAATCCAATTCTGAAACTGGGTGGCACAGTGGTGCAGCAGGTAGTGTGGGTGCAAAACAGCAAGACCCTAAAATCTCAGTCTGTGAGGCCAGACCCCAGTGACATATTGGCTGCCTGCCTTGTGCCCAGTGTTTCCCGTAAAACTGGACATTCCACGACCCTGACCAGGATAAAACGCTTTATAAAAGCAGATCACCATATGTTGCCAATTTACTCTGTAAAATGTCTCATATAGTATGTATGCGTGTGACAGACATCTGCATCTTGGCTAATTTTTAATAACGAACACAGTATAAGTTTTGTAGGACACGCTCAGCCGTGCGTGTGAATTTATTGTTATTCGGAATTCAGATGCACGCTGAGGTCACTGAATTTATAGAGCAGACAGCAATGATGTCATATATGTTTCCATCTGCTTTATGTTTTACTGCCCCAGAGGGCCTACGGTGCGTTATGTGAAACAATAAACTACACTCCCAGCAAAAGCAATGATGAGCCAAAGCACAGGTTGAACAGCTTTTAGATATATTTTGTAGATATATTAAAACAGCGCCATCTGTTGTCCAGCTGCAAGAATGACAGCTGTAGCTCATGAGAGGATGTTTGTGACTCTGGTTCTGTGTGCAGTGTGGACCATGAGGGTCGAGTGGTGAGGATAAATTGTAACAACGCTACTAGAGACTCGGTTCTGGACTTGCCACTGGAACAGGTGCAGCCGTTTTACTCCTCGCTGAGGAGCTTTGTGGAGCTGATGGGTCAGCCGGAGAATGTGGTCACCTACAGGATGGAGCCTGGTCAGTCTACTTGAACAAATACTGTACTGTACATACTAGGAGTATGGGAATTTAAAACACTGTAAATGCATTCAGTAATATGGTCTGTTACAATACATACTAGGAGTATGGGAATTTAAAACACTGTAAATGCATTCAGTAGTATGGTCTGTTACAATACATACTAGGAGTATGGGGATTTAAAACATTATGAATGCATTCAGTAATATGGTCTGTTACAATACATACTAGGAGTATGGGGATTTAAAACATTATGAATGCAATTACTAATATGGTCTGTTACAATACATACTAGGAGTATGGGAATTTAAAACACTGTAAATGCATTCAGTAGTATGGTCTGTTACAATACATACTAGGAGTATGGGGATTTAAAACACTGTAAATGCATTCAGTAATATGGTCTGTTACAATACATACTAGGAGTATGGGGCTCTAAAACATTGTGAATGTGACCAGTAATATGGTCTGTTATAATACATACTAGGAGTATGGGGATTTAAAACACTGTAAATGCGTTTAGTAATATGGTCTGTTATAATACATACTAGGAGTATGGGGATTTAAAACATTGTAAATGCGTTCAGTAATATGGTCTGTACAATACATACTAGGGGTATGGGGATTTAAAACATTGTAAATGCGTTTAGTAATATGGTCTGTTATAATACATACTAGGAGTATGGGGATTTAAAACATTGTAAATGCGTTCAGTAATATGGTCTGTACAATACATACTAGGGGTATGGGGATTTAAAACA
>NC_086014.1:9983248-10050748 GCF_030014385.1 Trichomycterus rosablanca | reverse complement strand
AAACTTCAATATTTGGGGTGTAATTGTTTCAGAGCCATTATATATCTTCATTTATGCAGGAATACCATGTTGCACTTTTTTTTTCTCTCTCTCCCCGTCTAAATAAAAGCAGCACCCATCTGCTTCTGGAGCCAGCTCGAGCCTCCTGCTCATCGCAAAAAAATAATACGCGTCCTAATGACTTCCACATATTTGGAAATCTTCCTTTTGAAATTGGTCTTGGCAGATTATTTGCAGGTACTTGAGTTGCATCTGTTTGCAATTTTGCAAATGTGGAAGACTTTAATGCGGTTGCTGTTGGTCGAGGGTGAGGGGGGCAGGCCGATCCGCCGGCTGTCATCACGAGGGAGACAGAAATCAGGCAGTTTTGGTTGACCGTGCGGGTGGACAAACGGGAGGATTGAGATGGCATGTCAGTCCAGATAAAGTATTCAGCCCCCGACAGAACAGAGTATTAATTTTAATTGTATAATGGAGCAGCTTCTACTACATTAGTTAGGGAGTTGTAGTATCAGACATCCCAAGTTGCAAAAACTCATTTCAGGGAGGTACCCACGGACCTGGACCTCGACCCCCCAAGCCCAAAAAACCTCTCGCACACACCAAAGGATATGGGTGATAACAGAACTTTTAGGAGCTGCTAACTGAGCTACTAAGCTAACTGTTCGTGTCACAAACACATTAATGTGTACTACATAGTGCACTAGATAGTGTGAAAGATAATAGATTTATGTTCCCTACATAGTGCACTAGATTGTATATTAGAAAATAATTTATGTTCCTTACTTAGTTCACTAGATAGTGTACTAGATAATAGACTTATGTTTCTTATATAATGCTTTAGGTAGCGTATTAGGTAACGGATTTAGGTTCCCTACATAGCGCACTAGATTGTATATCAGATAACGGATTTATGTTCCCTACATAGTGCACTAGATAGTATTTTAGATATTAATTTATGTTCCTACGTAGTGCACTAGATAGTGAATTAGACAATTGGTTTATGTTCCCTACACAGTGCGCTAGATTGTATTTCAAATCATGGATTTATGTTCCCTACATAGTGCACTAGATTGTGTAATAGAAAATAATTTATGTTCCTTACTTAGTGCACTAGATAGTGTACTAGATAATAGACTTATGTTTCTTACATAATGCTTTAGGTAGCGTATTAGTTAACGGATTTAGGTTCCCAACATAGTGCACTAGATTGTATATCAGATCACGGATTTATGTTCCCTACATAGTGCACTAGATAGTATTTTAGATATGAATTTATGTTCCCTACGTAGTGCACTAGATAGTGAATTAGACAATTTGTTTCTGTTCCCTACACAGTGCACTAGATTGTTTATCAGATCACGGATTTATGTTCCCTACACAGTGCACTAGATTGTATATCAAGATCACAGATTTATGTTCCCTACATAGTGCACTGGATAGTGTATTAGATAACGCATTCATGTTCACTACATAGTGCACTAGAAAGTATAACTAGATGATGATTTGTGTTCCTTACATAGTGCACTAGATAGTGTATTACATAATTAATTATGTTCCCTACACAGTGCACTAGATTGTATATCAGATAACGGATTTATGTTCCCTACATAGTGCACTAGACAGTATATTAGACAATTGATTTATGTTCCCTACACAGTGCGCTAGATTGTAGATCAGATAACGGATTTAATACGCGTGTGAGTGTGTGTGTGTGTGCGTGTGTGCACTCTTGGCCCGCTCGTTCTAGATTCCGGGAGATTTTGTCTGACTCGCGGGCATCAGGGAACCGCTACGTATATGAGGGAGACTCCCGGAACTTCCGGGACACTTGGGATGTCTGGTAGTATAGATCATTTGAAAGGTCTAACCACAGATGTGACTCATGATTTTTCCTCAGTTTATAACATGATGCTACCACCACCATATTTCACAGTCAGGATAATAGGTCCACTTAAGTCTCAGCTACAAGATCTATCACCAGTATTTTGCAATTCATGAAATTAAATAGACTTTTTGGCGTAACCCTGGATGTGCTCAGTGTTCTAGATACCTTTAGTCAAAGTCGATGACTTGTGCAAACTGACCTGGGTAGTTTGGATGTACATGTATCCTAATGCTTTCTTTACTTGCTTATATTCAGTGTTATGAATAGTCTTTATGTCTTGGTTCGAATGCCACTTTGACTTGAATTCTGTGGACTTGTCTGTACCATACTGATAGACCTCACAAAGATCATTTATGCATGATGTGGTACACAATCTCACTATCTGGTGCATTCTTGCACAGAATTAAAGCTAAGCTAAAAAGGTCAGCATTTAATTTTGAAACAGGGCTTACCATATTATCATTACCTGCTGATGCTGATGCTACCACCACCATGTTTCACAGCCGGGATGATAGGTCCACTTTAATGTTCTGGTCACCTTCAAGCATTGACTTGTGCAACTCGGTTTGTGCTGTTGGTCACATTATTGATGCCTACTGGGCAGTTGTAGCCTAGTGGTTAAATAACTGGACTAGTAAGCAGAAGGTCGCTGGTTCAAACCCCACTACTGCCAGGTTACAAACTGTTGGGCCCTTGAGCAAGGCCCTTAATCCTCGATTGCTTAGACTGTAAGTCGCTTTGGATAAAAGCGTCTGCTAAATGCCGAAAATGTAAATGTACAAGCACCTCTCTAGTTTGCTAAAGTGTGGTGGAATTGCCTGACCTGGGTAGTTTGGCTGTATCTTATTCTTAATCGCTCATTATGTCGATTTGAATTAAGCTCAGTGTTATGCTTCATGTCTTGGTTTGACTTGAATTCTGTGGACTTGTCTCTACCATACTGATAGACCTCACAAAGATAATTAATGCATGGATTTTTGTTAGGTTTTCTCTGACTGCTTTTTTTTTTATTGATTATTTATTTAAAGAAGGTCAGCAATTATCCCCATAACATGATGCTACCACCACCATATTTCACAGTCTGCATAATAGGTCCAACTTTAATGTTCCGGTCACCATCAAGCATCGACTTTATTCACATTATTCATTCCTACAAGCACCTGTTTAGTTTGCTTAAGTTTGGCGGAATTGCCTGACCTGGGTAGTCTGGCTGTATCTTATTCTCAACGCTTTCCTCACTCTCTTCTTCAGTGTTTTGCTTCATGTCTTGGTTCGAATTCCTCTTTGACTTGAATTCTGTGGACTTGTCTATACCATACTGATAGACCTCGCAAAGATAATAAATGCACGATGTGGTATCTCATGATGTGGTGCATTTTTATCAGGTTTTGTCTGACTGCACATGATTTTATTGATTTTATTAAAATTGAAAATAGGTCAGCAATTATTCTCATAACAAAATGCTACCACCACCATGTTTCACAGTCTGCATAATAGGTCCAACTTTAATGTTCCGGTCACCTTCAAGCATCGACTTCATTCCCATTATTCATTCCTACAAGCACCTGTTTAGTTTGCTTAAGTTTGGCGGAATTGCCTGACCTGGGTAGTCTGGCTGTTTCTACCATACCGATAGACCTCACAAAGATGATTAATGCAGGTGCATTTTTGTTAGGTTTTTGCACAAGATTTGATCGATTAGCTAAAAAAACAAAACAAAGGCCAGCATTTGATTTTGAAACAGGGTTAAGTTTTCGCATCCGTAGGATAAGACTTATAAAAGCATGTGGCAAGCAGCTGACCAGCCTAAGCCATTTCTCTCTCTCTCTCTCTCTCTCTCTCCATAACTCTCTCTCAATCTCTCTCGCTCTATTTTTTTCTCTCTCTCCATAACCCGCTGTGCTACTTTTCTTATCCCGGGCAAAGTACCCGAATACACTCTCTCTCACCCAGTACAGTGTAATTGTATAAGTGGCTACAATTACAGTCATTACAGATTCCATCAGGACTGTTTAATCAGGTTAAAAGAACAAAAAATAAATACATAAAATAGAAAAAAAAAACAAGACGAACTTTAAACGTATTATTTTTTATTGTAATTTTTTCCTTTATTTATTTATGCATTTTTGAAGTAGTAACAGAGCGCTTTTGTTTTATTAGAATGATTAGGTGAGTGGTGCCAGAGGAGGCATTATGTAGAAAAGTGTACGCCTTGCAACTTTCTCCCCGTTGGAAATGTTTATTTGAACAGTAAGCTCGTGATTTGAATATTTGTAATCCATGCTTAAATTTACAGGCCAGATGAACTTTTTGGCACCGAATCGCTGCCATAAGTAGGATTTTCTCAGAAGCTTTAAAAAAATTTAAGCCATTTGCATCGCTAATCTAATTTGGATGGGGGTGGATTTGTGCATTCTTTTTTTCCCTTTCTTTCTTTCTTCCCTCCCTCTCGTCTCTTTTGTTATCTTACATCTCTAAAGAGACGCATTGTACGCGACCTTTAATGTATACGCATACTTTACCCGGCATTACATCGTCCCCGACATTCCCAGCGCTTTGAAGACAGAAATAAAGAGAACGCGCGAGTACGTACGAAGGAGGGGGCGGGAGTGGAACGCGCTGGGGCCGGGGCCGCGGCGCTGGAGTGCTCTCGCTCCGCGTTCGATTCAAATGAGTTCACCGGGCATTGACTCGTAATGTGGCGAGAGGCCACCCAACTCGGAGACCCGGCCCCGAGCCGTCCGGCACGCCGCGCTTTCTTAAATGATGCTAATCAGTCCGGAGGGGGCCCGGCCTCTCTCCCTCACCGGCGAGAAGCCGGAATACGGCGTGTCTGCGTCTGTGGCACGGGCATGCCAAGGAAAAGACGTGGCAGGACTAAATCAGCTCAACATCTGCCTTAGTGCAGACTCATTAGCAACATCTTGATGTTTACCCAGATTGAATCCCGGTCATAGAAATATTTCAATATTATTTATTTACAATCATGAAACGAAATATTAAGTGGATTAGACACTGACTAGCAGACATCCCAAGTGTCCCGGAAGTTCCGGGAGTCTCCCGCGTATACGTAGCGGCTCCCTGATGCCCGCGAGTCTGGTAAAATCTCCCGGAATCTAGAACGAGCGGCCGAGAGCGACACAAACGCTCACGCAGGCGACACAGACTTTATTCCCGATCGCGTATTAAATCCGTTATCTGATATACAATCTAGTGCACTGTGTAGGGAACATAAATCAATTGTCTAATATACTGTCTAGTGCACTATGTAGAAAACATAAATCCGTTATCTGATATACAATCTAGTGCACTGTGTAGGGAACATTAATCAATTGTCTAATATACTGTCTAGTGCACTATGTAGGAAACATAAATCCGTTATCTGATATACAATCTAGTGCACTGTGTAGGGAACATTAATCAATTGTCTAATATACTGTCTAGTGCACTATGTAGGAAACATAAATCCGTTATCTGATATACAATCTAGCGCACTGTGTAGGGAACATTAATCAATTGTCTAATATACTGTCTAGTGCACTATGTAGGAAACATAAATCCGTTATCTGATATACAATCTAGCGCACTGTGTAGGGAACATTAATCAATTGTCTAATATACTGTCTAGTGCACTATGTAGAAAACATAAATCCGTTATCTGATATACAATCTAGCGCACTGTGTAGGGAACATTAATCAATTGTCTAATATACTGTCTAGTGCACTATGTAGGAAACATAAATCCGTTATCTGATATACAATCTAGCACACTGTGTAGGGAACATAAATCAATTGTCTAATATACTGTCTAGTGCACTATGTAGGAAACATAAATCCGTTATCTGATATACAATCTAGCACACTGTGTAGGGAACATAAATCAATTGTCTAATATACTGTCTAGTGCACTATGTAGGGAACATAAATCCGTTATCTGATATACAATTTAGTGCACTATGTAGTTAATTATGTAATACACTATCTAGTACACTATGTAAGGAACACAAATCATCATGTAGTTATACTTTCTGGTGCACTATGTAGGGAACATAATTAATTATGTAATACACTATCTAGTGCACTATGTAAGGAACACAAATCATCATCTAGTTATACTTTCTAGTGCACTATGTAGTGAACATGAATGCGTTATCGAATACACTATCTAGTGCACTACGTAGGGAACATAAATTCGTTATCTGAAATACAATTTAGTGCACTATGTAGGGAACATAAATCCGTTATCTAATATACAATTTAGTGCACTATGTAGGGAACATAAATCCGTTATCTGATATACAATTTAGTGCACTATGTAGGGAACATAAATCCGTTATCTGATATACAATTTAGTGCACTATGTAGGGAACATAAATCCGTTATCTGATATACAATGTAGTGCACTATGTAGGGAACATAAATCCGTTATCTGATACACAATTTAGTGCACTATGTAGGGAACATAAATCTGTTATCTGATACACAATTTAGTGCACTATGTAGGGAACATAAATCCGTTATCTGATACACAATTTAGTGCACTATGTAGGGAACATAATTGATTATGTAATACACTATCTAGTGCACTGTGTAAGGAACGCAAATCGCAAACCGCTTATCCAATTAGGGTTGTGGGGGGTGCTGGAGCCTATCCCAGCTTTTCAATGGGCGCAAGGCACACAGTAACACCCTGGACGGGGCGCCAGTCCATCGCAGGACAGACACACACACATTCACCTAATCTGTAATCATCATTTAATGGGTTAAATGGCTTAAAGTAATTGGCCACGGGGGGCACTGTTTTTTTTATCACTCCCTCACTCACTCTCTTTATTAACCGCTTATCCAGTTAGGGTCGTGGGGGGTGCTTGAGCCTATCCCAGCTTTTCAATGGGCGCAAGGCACACAGTAACACACATATACACACATTCACCTATAGGACAATTCAGTGTCTCCAATTAACCTGACTGCATGTTTTTGGACTGTGGGAGGAAACCCCACACAGAAAGGACCCGGACTGCCCCGCCCTGCCTGGGGATCGAACCCAGGACCTCCTCGCTGTGACAAGAAGCAACACCGTACTGTATTATTGCTTGGGATCTTTCTCTCCGCATGTTAGGTGCTGATGTTTGCATTCTTTAAAACATTCTGAAGTCTTATCAAGGTTACTTGCAGTTGGTTTATGTCTGTCTGAGAATCCAGACTGGTAATTTATCACCATAAATTCAGCCACCTGTCTTACTGGTTTATTTACGTTAAGTTTATTCATTCTTTACCACCTCTATATAGAGTAGAATAGTATTTCAGTACACGTATATACTGTATCTGGACGTACTGTAAGTCAGTCCGGCAGTTGGCTAGCCAGATGACTTCACAGTGTGGCCCCTATTTAAGCTGTGTGTAAAAGCCCCTCTTAGTGGGCATTATATAGATTATTTCTGTGGGCTGGGAGCCTCCGGGGGGGCGCGACTCGTCCGGGGAACCTCGGAAGCCTGCTAAAAGCAAACACAAACTTCTGCTCCGGATCTGAAGGCATGGAACCCGGGCTCCGGCTGCTCGCACACGAGCATCATCTGGTCCAAACCGCTCATTATACCAGCACGAGCACGATCTCTGCAGCCAAGCCAGCCAGTCCGCGTGCTAAACACCCACCGACACGCAAGTTAGCATGCACACATGAGTGCACAGCACAGCACAGGGCGGCATAGCATAACACACACACACACACACACACACACACACACACTTAGTCACTTGTCACCATTTGAATCTGCTGGCGTATTTACACATATGCTGCTTTGACTAATATGTAGGCACACTCGCACAATGTAACGTTAATGTGCACTCTCATTTCCACCTGCCCAGAGAATAGGTCACTCTGATATGCTTATCCAATAGAAAGATCGTTCATGAGTAGGTGGAAGCCTTTCGCATATTTCATTCTCATTTTTTTCTCCCACAAAGCACTTCAGTTCTCAATCAAATCCAATCTGGGAATGAGAATATAGTTCCGTACGTGTAGAAGTGAACAGGTTTTACACACGGCATACGATTCAGATGCTGAAACCCTACCCTACCCTAATGCATGTAACCCTACAGATACAGTAAGATATTCGAAGTGGCGACTAGACGGGCACTAGACGCTCGCTAGTGGTCGCGATCCGTGCAGAGTTCGGCTTGTATGGCGATGGGTGGATTGGCTGCTTTAAACATTCTCCCATTGCCCTTTTACAGTATATTTAAATGCGTATTTCTCCTGCTGTTTTGCACTTTCCAGAATAGGATCCTGACCCACTTTGACCCAGATCAGATTAGAATAAATAAGTAAATTAATTCTCATATTGGGTCAGGGTCATGGTGGCTTTGGGTTTTCTGAGATAAACCAATCGGCTTGCACTTTCTACATGCTTTTTGGACGTGGGAAGAAACCGCATGGAGAACATGCTAAACTTTGCACAGACAGCGGTTGGAAGTGAGGTGCCACTTCGCCCGCCGCCACACCACGCCTCCCGAGTACAGTATCCGGGTCCGCAGGTTACACCCCGCTGCTCTAATCTGAGGTCCTGTCGATTGTTCAGCCTAGATTATTCTCCTTTCCAGAATAGGATCCTGACCCACTTTGACCCTGATCAGATTAGTAGAAGAAATGAGACTGGGTCAGGGTCATGGTGGCTTTGTTTTTTGTTTTTTTGTTTTTTTGTTTCCCAGATCAGCCAATCCACTTTCTACATGCTTTTTTGGACGTGGGAAGAAACCACAGGGAGAACATGCTAAACTTTGTATAAACAGCGGTTGGAAGTGAGGTGCCACTTCGCCCGCCGCCACACCACGCCTCCCGAGTACAGCAGTTGCTTGAATCTAAGGTTGATTATTCAGCTCATTCCTTTTCTCTAACTGAACAAACCGTAGCCTAGTGGTTAGGGTACCGGACTAGTAACCAGAAGGTCGCTGGTTCAAGCCCCACCACTGCTGCTGTTGGGCCCTTGAGCAAGGATCTTAACCCTCAATTGCTCAGATTGTATACTGTAATAGTACTGTAAGTCGCTTTGGATAAAGGCGTCTGCTAAATAATGTAAATGTAACTGCTTCATCATGGTCATAGTCGCAGTGGGTGCTGTGCCTTTCTTTGACCAACGTGCTATGTTGTGAGGCGAGCATTCTAGTCTCTGTATAGCTGTTATTATTCATTATACAACAGTTAGTTCCGACCTTACAATCTGATTGGTTGATAAGCGGCCTTTTCACACCACAACTGTATTACTCCGCTGACGCGTTGCCAGTAACGACAAGCTTCATGCACACAAACAAACAATCTAGTGCACTATGTAGGGAACATAAATCCGTGATCTGATATACAATCTAGTGCACTGTGTAGGGAACATAAATCAATTGTCTAATATACTGTCTAGTGCACTATGTAGGGAACATGGATGCGTTATCTGATATACAATCTAGCGCACTGTGTAGGGAACATAAATCGATTGTCTAATATACTGTCTAGTGCACTATGTAGTGAACATGAATGCGTTATCTGATATACAATCTAGCGAACTGTGTAGGGAACATAAATCAATTGTCTAATATACTGTCTAGTGCACTATGTAGTGAACATGAATGCGTTATCTGATATACAATCTAGTGCACTGTGTAGGGAACATAAATCAATTGTCTAATATACTGTCTAGTGCACTATGTAGGGAACATGAATGCGTTATCTGATATACAATCTAGCGAACTGTGTAGGGAACATAAATCGATTGTCTAATATACTGTCTAGTGCACTATGTAGTGAACATGAATGCGTTATCTGATATACAATCTAGCGAACTGTGTAGGGAACATAAATCGATTGTCTAATATACTGTCTAGTGCACTATGTAGTGAACATGAATGCGTTATCTGATATACAATCTAGTGCACTGTGTAGGGAACATAAATCAATTGTCTAATATACTGTCTAGTGCACTATGTAGGGAACATGAATGCGTTATCTGATATACAATCTAGTGCACTATGTAGGGAACATAAATCCGTTATCTGATATACAATCTAGCGCACTGTGTAGGGAACATAACCAATTGTCTAATTCACTATCTAGTGCACTATGTAGGGAACATAAATCCGTTATCTGATATACAATCTAGCGCACTGTGTAGGGAACATAAATCAGTTGTCTAATATACTGTCTAGTGCACTATGTAGGGAACATGAATGCGTTATCTGATATACAATCTAGTGCACTATGTAGTGAACATTAATGTGTTTGTGACGTGAACAGTTAGCTTAATAGCAGCTCCTAAAAGTTCTGTTCTCACCCATATCCTTTGGTGTGTGTGCAAGAGGTTTTTTATTTCTTTTTTTCCTTTCAGAGGTTCTTGCCCTCTCATTCTTGTTCTTACCTCCCTGAAATGAGTTTTTGCAACTTGGGATGTGTGCTTTGTAGTGTTAAACTTTATATTCGTTGTGGAACTACTTTTTGGCGGAAGGTATTGTCAATATTAAAGCATATTTAATATGAAATTCAGGGCTTCTTTGATTTATTTTCTTTCTTTATTTTGTAAAAACTGTTGTATTAAAGCAATACAACACTTGAGGTTGTGTGTTATCGCGAATAACACACTCCCTCTCGTGTTCTATTTCTTAAAAAGCATCTAATTAAAAGCACTTATTTGTAATCTCAAATCTAAGACCTGCTTTAAGACCCGCTATTGCAAAATGTTCCATTCCATGTCAGATTACAAGTGTGCACGTGTGCGTTTCCTTAAAACTACACGCTAAGCTCGCGGAAATCTGTACCATTCGTCCTTAGGAGCGAATAAATCAATCCCGAATGTAAATACGCCCGCCCGGGCCCGTGCAGCCGGTCTCCGCCGCCCGTGCATCGTCGAAGTGAGGCGCGCGCCTCAAATAACCTACTTCTGTCTGACAACGGCATCAGTCGTAGAGGTGCACATATGCAGAAAGCTATTTGGAAAGGCATCCTCGTGCCTGTCAGCTTTTATTATGCGGGAAGGTGTCATGTTTGTAACGAAGCTGAGTGCAGATGGCAGAGTGGAAGAAATGGATCACTAATTTTAACAATGATTAATGAACAGAGATGGAAAATGAATTACGCTCCACTATTGGAGGGAAGGAATATTCTCTGCGAAAATGTTAACTTCGCCTGCCAGCCTGCTGGTGAGCCAGGCGAGGGTGGGGTGGAGTGGGGGGTGTTAGGAGAAAAAGGGAGGGTGCTTCTCTACCCCCCCCCCAACACACATATCCTTTGTAAAGTCAACACTTCATTGCTTTCCCCTATTACTTTTAGCATTTCGCCTGGCAGACGCCTGTTGTTGTAATAGGACCTGTCTGCTCCCGGTTTTGGGCTACGTCTACCACAAAGTGCACATTGTCAGAAGACAAATATTGAGAGTGGTTTACCAACCGCATCATGCCTAACTTCACGTACTCTTTGGGTAATGCTGGCTTGATTCAGGAGACACTCGGTTAATGTCTTGTTGATTGTGCTTTCAGTCGTGTGGTTTAGTCAGATAAAGCAGAGCAGTGTCAACTCTTTGTGATGTAACAAAAGATTATTATTATTATTATTATTATTATTATTATTATTATTTTCATCATTCATCATTATTCATAATATGTATTCTTATTATTGTTATTTATTGTTGTAATATTATGTGTATTATTATTATCATAATTCTTATTATTATTATATAATATGTATTATTATTATTATTATTGTTTTTATTTTTATTATTAAATAATGTCTTAATATTATTATTTTTATTATTTTTATTATTATTATTATTATTATTATTATACACATGTTTTATCCCCGTTTTGTCCTGATCAGTGTCCCCCCTCAGACATAGACAGTCATGTCTGTATGGAGACACCCGACTGGCCAATAGCACCAGCCAATAGCCAATACCATCAGTTCTGAGCTTTTGCAATTTACTTATGTGCCACCTGAGCGCTAATAATAATAATAATAATAATAATAATAATAAAAATAATAATAACAATAATCGTAGTAATAATAATAGTAATAATAGTAATAATAATAATAATAATCATAGTAATAATAAAATAATAATAATAATAGTAATAATAATAATAATAATAATAGTAATAATAATAATAATAGTAATAATAATAATAATAATCATAGTAATAATAAAATAATAATAATAATAGTAATAATAATAATAATAATAATAGTAATAATAATAATAATAGTAATAATAATAATAATAATAATAATCGTAGTCATAATAATAAAAAGAAGAAGAAGAAAAAGAACAACAACAACAACAACAATAATAATAATAATAATAATAATAATAATAATAATAACGAGCGTGGCTTGGTAGGTAGCACTGTTGTCTCACACCAAGAAGGTCCTGAATTTGATTCCCAGCTGAAGCAGTCTGGGTCCTTTCTGTGCGGAGTTTGCATGTTCTCCCCGTGTCCAGTGTCCTCCCACAGTTCAAAGACATGTAGTCAGGTTATCTGGAGATACGTACTAAAATTGCCCTCAGTGTGAGAGTGTGAATGTGTGTGTGTGTGGTAAAACAGACAACGAAGGGAATCAATTAATGAACAACAGTAGTAATAATAATACAGAGGTTGCATAGTAAATAAATAGCCATAACAGCGCAGTTAAATAGCATTAAGATAGCATTAATAATTCACTAACAATATTGGAGAGGAATGCTCGTTCAGATTTCTTTTTTTAATGCAGGCCTGGGACAGAATGAACAAAAAGAATCAAAAAGCAAATATTTGAACTTGAAGAAAAGGGCCTGAAAAGCTGCTTTCTGTCACTCATAAAGTTTAACACGGAACGGCAGAGGAACTCGTTTTAGGTAAACTCTCGGGAAGTGGTGAAGCAGAAAATAAACACTTTTCTCCAAACATCCCCTCCCCAGCTCCCTTCTTTCAACTCCTTCTTGAAGTTCTGCGAGCTCGCACCAGGTGGGTGTGCGTGTGTGTTTCTCCATGGTGTATTATAGATATATGTGCAGTGTTTGAATCTAATTAAGCTTCTGATGGTGAATAGCTTTATGAAAAAAAAAATGAAAACACAAAAACACAAGTTCTGGAAAGTGTGTGCACACGAGAGAGTGAGCGCTCAGGTTACCCGGCAGATGCCAGGCACTGCGAGAACATGCACAATGCCTTTGGTGAACAAGGTGGGGAAAATGCTCCTGGGATCCAATTTAGAATGTGACTTAAGGCAAGCATGCCTTTGTGTATATGCATGTGTGTGCGCTATTGAAATAGTACAGGGTGATTAGAGTTCCTCTGGAAGGCTCTGGGGGTGGCCCTCGAACAGCCCCACATCTGCGCCCCTGCCCTGCTCCCAAAGCCATCTCTTTCTCTTTCGCTTTTTTCTATTCGGCACTTTCTGGGAGGCCTGCGCTCTCGGGCTTACAAGCTACTTTAAAGCGCGGTTAAGCCACATTCACATGGTTTAGGCCCCGACGGATTATTTGGGATCGGGTAACGCTCTCGGCTGCGCTCGTCTTCTTTCGGCTATTCGGTTCACATCGTATGACCACCTGACTTTAAGCTTGTTGGACGTCCTATTCCAAAATTATGCACATAAATATACATTTATGGGAGGACTTTTTACGGGATTTTGGAGTGTGCCTGTGAGAATTTTTCACAAAGGTGCACTCTTTTCAGGCTGTTTGCATTATTTCACACTAAACCTCACATAAACATATGAGGAACAATCATACTGTTGCCACATTTGAAAGACTTGAACTTATTATTTAAACTTAAAGGGTCCTGGGACCAGCTGGGCACCTATTCAGACATGTTTGCCTATGTACGAAGAGTGGCACCTGGTCCGGGATGCATTCCTACCTCATATTGGGGGAAGCCGACCCACCCTGACCAGGATAATAATAATATAATAATGACAGTGGTATCCTAGTGGGTAGAACTGTGGTTTCCAACTAAAAGGTTATGGGTTTGAATCACGGTTGGGCCTCACAGCTCGTACGATGGCTGACCCTACGCTCTGACCATTTCATTGTAATGTACGCGTGTATATTTATACATGACAAATAAAGGCATTCCATCTACCCTGCATGAGCTTAAGTGTGTATGTGTATAACCCGACTAGGGATGTAACGATACACTCTACTCACAATGCGATTCGATTCACGATACAGGGTCCACGATATGATTTTTTTCCTCTTATTATTTCCCTTGAAATAAATAAATAAATAAAATACCATATTTGTGCTTATGTTTTATTTATCTAAATAATAAATGTCCTTTTATTCATTTATTTTATTTATTTATTTATTTATTTTTTTCATGAGAGACAATTCAACTTTCAATTTGCACATGGTACTGTTTTATTTGCACATTATATTTTATAATTTTATAATATTATATATTATTATATTTTATTTTATTTATTTATATTTTTAGATTTTATATCTTACTTGTATTTACATTTCTGTCTTATTTTTTTTATTCTTTCATTTACCTCATTGTAATGTCATTGTGTGATGTGATGTTTGTAATAATTGTAATTGCTGCTGCGACACCACAATTTCCCTTCGAGGATAAATAAAGTACTCAATCAATCGAAGCAATGCTGCACATTTCCCTTTTTGTGTAATAAAAAACAAATCCCACATTAAATAAATAAATGAATGAATAATACAAATGAATACAAATACATTTGGCTGGAAAATTCCGAACCTGAAAATTGCAACCCTGTAGTGACGTCAACCAGGCGAGCCGAACAGCACCAGTGCCCCCGTTATACATGTAAACCGATTTGAATCGTTACACATGTGAACCGATTTTTAACTGTCTTGTGGTGCGTCGTTACATCGGTAAAGCCGACTGTGTCTCATGTATTACGTGTTGTTATAATGCGTTATTATAACAAGCAGGGAGCTCAGGGGGAATTAATTTCACTCATCCCTGTTTTGACACACCTGCCTCCACGCCTACAGAATCGGTTGGGAGTTTTCCAATCTCAGTTACCCGAGCAGCCGCTTTAGATTCGACACCTTGGACATTTGGACTAAGCGATCGCTAACTGAATTGCCGTAGGATCGCCTCATAGTGCAAATCCTACACACGCTTAGTTTTATGCGTCGAGAACTTACAAAAAAAAAACCCCAATGACAACAGTGTCAGCGCTTTAAAAGCTGATGGAGCGGATGGGAAAATAAAAGCGGTTTTGTTCTCCTCAGGCAGGAGTCATATTTTCCCCCATCATCAAAGTCCCGTCCACCACATAGAGCGCCTCTGGTCACCCGAGCCCTTGTCGTTATCACACCTGAACCTGTGTGGAGCAACATTATCGGCTACTGTTACGACCTGTATATGAACGCTGATACGTCTATCGAAATGTGGGCGAAAATTCGATTAGAGAATTCTATTAGATGCCCCCCCCACACACACACGTTCCTCTTTTGTCGCCGTCACACTAACGGCGCAGCGTTCAACTTCTTGAAGCCGTAATTACAGGTATATCAAACACACGGGTGCCGCGTCTCTTCCCCGGGCTGAGTTTTTGTTTACAGGCGCCTGTCTACCCCCTCGTGTGAACCTGTCTGCGTTCTTCCTGCGCCGACCAGTCGCAGGTACGACCGGCTGCCGCACCGATTGATGGCGCCAAAAGCGGAGGATATTAAAGTTGTCCGTCACGGGCCCCTCCCCGGCGTAAAACGAGAGCGCGCGTGAACTTTTCAGGCGCGCACCGTCACCTCGCCTAATCAGGACCTGAAATCTGTATCGGAGGAGGAGGAGGGAAATAAAAAACCGGCGGAGGAGAAAAAAAAAAAAGAACAATCACGCCGGAAGTAATGCGATTTCCAAATAAACGCCCGTCTGTCAGAGGGAGGAGACGCGCTCGCTTTCCCCCAACGTAGCTCAAGGAGACAATTAGCAAACAGAGGTGACACGGTAAACAGGTGCAGCCATTATTCCAAGAGCTGCTGGCGATACATCCCCATCTCCCCATATGATGGGCGATCATGTGACAGGAGGGGTGACTTATCTGTCTGAATCAGGGCTCGACTGATTGGGCGCGCTCGCCGTTTTTACTCCGCCGTCCTCTCTCAGTCGACAGAAAGGAGCGATGATCGGTCCCCTAATAAACTCTCACAAAACTCAGTCGCCACTTTTTTCCCTCTGTCTCTTTATTTCAGTCCTTTTCTGGCAACCCGGAACTGTCCTTGTTCGTCTGTCCTACAGTTCCACGTCTCCATTTGTCACCGTCCCCTTCCACTTTTAATTCATAGCAACCGTGAAGAATCATCAACACATTCTTTTCCTTTTTACTTTTGAGTTGGGAAGATCCTTGATGAGCCATTTCTCACTACATGGCAACCACATCCTGACCAGCATTAATATTTATCGCTTAGTTTTTTATATTATTGTGTTTTAATGTAATATTAAACACTGTCCATGTTATCAGCTCCACTTACCATATAGAAGCACTTTGTAGTTCTACAATTACTGACTGTAGTTCATCTGTTTTTCTACATCTTGTTCTTCAATGGTCAGGACCACAACAGAGCAGGTATTATTTAGGTGGTGGATCATTCTCAGCACCGCAGTGACACCGCAGTGGTGGTGGTGTGTTAGTGTGTGTCGTGCTGGTATGACTGGATAAGACACAGCAGCGCTCCTGGAGTTTTTAAACACCGTGTCCACTCACTGTCCACTCCTACCTAGTCGGTCCACCTTGTAGATGTAAGGTCAGAGACGATCGCTCATCTATTGCTGCTGTTTGAGTCGGGCATCTTGTAGACCTTCATCAGTGGTCATTTTGGCTGGTGGACTATTCTCAGTCCAGCAGTGACAGTGAGGTGTCTCATACCAGCACAACACACACTAACACACCACCACCATGTAAATCAGTGTCACTGCAGTGCTGATGAATGATCCACCACCGTAATAATACCTGCTCTGTAGTGGTCCTGTGGGGGGTCCTGACCATTGAAGAACAGCATTAAAGGGGATAACAATGCATGCAGAGAAACAGGTGGAGTACAGTCAGTAATTGTAAAACTACAAAGTGCTTCTATATGGTAAGTTGAGCAGTGAGTGTAGAAACAAGGAGGTGGTTTGTGGTTGATCAACCTGTAGTCAGAGAATAAATAAACATAAATAATATAATATTATTAAAATGCTTCATACAGTATATTAGGATCATTTCTTTATTTCATTGTTTTTATATTCTAACCCTAGTGACCACATAACAGCCAACATTAAGTTCGCTCATCCGAGTTTCCCAAAAGTTTCCATTCATCAAATTCTTTCAAAATCTGTAAAATCTCGAGCGTAATCTACGGTTTAGTGGAAGCATTATCCATCGGAGCTGCATCTCCCCGCTCGGGCATTGTACAAATCTGATGATTGACACCGAACACAGCCTCTCCGCCACTGACAGTTTAGGCGGCATTAGTTGGAGTGGCATCCGACTTGCTAGGAGTTAATGATAATAATTATTTAGCATTTTTTATTGCAGGATAATTATTTAAGAGGTTCATGTAGTCAGCAGTGTAATCAGTAAAGAGCGATTACAGAAAATCCACAGGCAGGCAGATGGTAGCTGTTGTGCCCCCCCCCTCCCCTCCCTGCCTTCTCCAACTAGTGCGCATTATACCAGACAATGAGGACAATGGAAAGGGCAAATAAGAACGATAAAAATCTCTTCACCCTTTTTACAAAATAGATCGGCTCAGTTGCCAGAGCTTGCCGATCGACTCCATCTATGCAAGAGACAGACTTTAAAAAGTAGAGCATTAACAGCTTGTCTTACTTTTTCATTAGGGTCGAATGTGCCGTAGACTTTTAGCTGGCATTAACATATTTACATCCAGCCCTGGTGTCCAGCCTTGGTTTCAACCCAGTGTACAGTACAGGGTCACTGATGACGATGGTGCCCTACATTCCTCACTAATTGTATAATTGGAAAAAGGCTCTGTGTATGAGCGGCCATGAAGATGCCACCCTGCCACCCTTCAATATAAATCACAAAATAATTAGGCATTTTTGGGGCAACTTTGTGTACAGTTACAGTTATATATTGCACTATGTGTGTGTGTGTACAGTCACAGTTACAGTTATATATTGCACTATGTGTGTGTGTGTACAGTCACAGTTACAGTTATATATTGCACGGTGTACAGTTATATATTGCACTGTGTGTGTGTACAGTCACAGTTACAGTTATATATTGCACTGTGTGTGTGTGTACAGTCACAGTTACAGTTATATATTGCACTGTGTGTGTGTACAGTCACAGTTACAGTTATATATTGCACTATGTGTGTGTGTGTACAGTCACAGTTACAGTTATATATTGCATGGTGTACAGTTATATATTGCACTGTGTGTGTACAGTCACAGTTACAGTGATATATTGCACGGTGTACAGTTATATATTGCATTGTGTGTGTACAGTCACAGGTACAATTATATATATTTCACATATTTCACAGTGTATAGGTATATATTGCACTGTGTGTGTACAGTCACAATTACAGTTATATATTGCACTGTGTGTGTGTACAGTCACAGTTACAGTTATATATTGCACTGTGTGTGTACAGTTACAGTTATATATTGCAGTGTGTGTGTACAGTCACAGTTACAGTTATATATTGCACTGTGTGTGTGTACAATCACAGTTACAGTTATATATTGCACTGTGTGTGTGTGTACAGTCACAATTACAGTTATATATTGCACTATGTGTGTGTGTGTACAGTCACAGTTACAGTGATATATTGCACGGTGTACAGTTATATATTGCACTGTGTGTGTACAGTCACAGTTACAGTTATATATTGCACGGTGTACAGTTATATATTGCATTGTGTGTGTACATTCACAGGTACAATTATATATTTCACATATTTCACAGTGTATAGGTATATATTGCACTGTGTGTGTACAGTCACAATTACAGTTATATATTGCACTGTGTGTGTGTACAGTCACAGTTACAGTTATATATTGCACTGTGTGTGTACAGTTACAGTTATATATTGCACTGTGTGTGTGTACAGTCACAGTTACAGTTATATATTGCACTGTGTGTGTGTACAGTCACAGTTACAGTTATATATTGCACTGTGTGTGTGTGTACAGTCACAATTACAGTTATATATTGCATGGTGTACAGTTATATATTGCACTGTGTGTGTGTACAGTCACAGTTACAGTTATATATTGCACTGTGTGTGTACAGTCACAGTTACAGTTATATATTGCACGGTGTACAGTTATATATTGCACTGTGTGTGTGTACAGTCACAGTTACAGTTATATATTGCACTGTGTGTGTACAGTCACAGTTACAGTTATATATTGCACGGTGTACAGTTATATATTGCACTGTGTGTGTACAGTCACAGGTACAATTATATATTTCACATATTTCACAGTGTATAGGTATATATTGCACTGTGTGTGTACAGTCACAATTACAGTTATATATTGCACTGTGTGTGTGTACAGTCACAGTTACAGTTATATATTGCACTATGTGTGTGTGTGTGTACAGTCACAGTTACAGTTATATATTGCATGGTGTACAGTTATATATTGCACTGTGTGTGTACAGTCACAGTTACAGTGATATATTGCACGGTGTACAGTTATATATTGCACTGTGTGTGTACAGTCACAGGTACAATTATATATTTCACATATTTCACAATGTATAGGTATATATTGCACTGTGTGTGTACAGTCACAATTACAGTTATATATTGCACTGTGTGTGTGTACAGTCACAGTTACAGTTATATATTGCATGGTGTACAGTTATATATTGCACTGTGTGTGTGTACAGTCACAGTTACAGTTATATATTGCACGGTGTACAGTTATATATTGCACTGTGTGTACAGTCACAGTTACAGTTATATATTGCACGGTGTACAGTTATATATTGCACTGTGTGCGTACAGTCACAGGTACAATTATATATTTCACTTATTTCACAGTGTATAGGTATATATTGCACTGTGTGTGTGTACAGTCACAGTTACAGTTATATATTGCACTGTGTGTGTGTACAGTCACAGTTACAGTTATATATTGCACGGAGTACAGTTATATATTGCACTGTGTGTGTACAGTTACAGTTATATATTGCACTGTGTGTGTGAAGTCACAGTGTATGTACAGTGTATATAGAGTCAGTGTGTGTACAGTCTCAGGTACAGTTTTATATTTCACATGTATAGTTATATATTGCTCTGTGTGTGTGTGTGTAAAGTCAGTGTATAGTTATATATTGCACTGTGTGTGTATAGTCACAGTTACAGTTATATATTGCACTGTGTGTGTAGTCACAGTGTATGGTTATACATTGCACTGTGTGTGTTCACTGTTCACTGTGTGAGTTACAGTTATATATTGAACAGTTTATAGGTATTTAACGCACAGTGTATAGGTATATAATGCACAAGTGTGTGTGTACAGTCACCGTTACAGTTATATATTTCACATTGCATAGTTATATATTACACATTGTGTACAGTTGCAGTTATATATTGCACTGTATATTGCACTGTGTGTGTGTGTGTGTGCAGTCACAGTTACAGTTATACATTGAACTGTCTGTGTGTACAGTCACAGTTATATATTGAACAGTGTATAGGTATATATTGCTCTAAGTGTGTGTGTCCAGTCACAGTGTATAGTTATACATTGCACAGTGTACAGTTACAGTTATATATTGCACTGTCTGTGTGTACAGTTACACTTATGTATTGAACAGTGTATAGGTATATATTGCTCTAAGTGTGTGTGTCCAGTCACAGTGTATAGTTATACATTGCACAGTGTACAGTTACAGTTATATATTGCACTGTCTGTGTGTACAGTTACACTTATGTATTGAACAGTGTATAGGTATATATTGCTCTAAGTGTGTGTGTGTACAGTCACAGTGTATAGTTATACATTGCACAGTGTACAGTTACAGTTATATATTGCACTGTCTGTGTGTACAGTTACACTTATGTATTGAACAGTGTATAGGTATATATTGCTCTAAGTGTGTGTGTGTACAGTCAGAGTGTATAGTTATATATTGCACTGTGTGTGTACAGTCACAGTGTATAGTTATATATTGCACTGTGTGTGTATAGTCACAGCTAAGTCATTATTGCACTTATGGTGGACGTATACATTTACTGTACATCTGGTGACATTTCTAACACACGCCAATCCATCATTAAACCTCAGATCTACCTCATACATAGCCAATAGTGTTTGTGTGTAGATGCCCAACTGTCTAATATTGCTTGGATCCTAGATTCTACTCCTCTGGGGTGCTATCAGTCGGTCAGGTATCTACATAGAAAGCAG
Organism: Trichomycterus rosablanca; assembly: GCF_030014385.1. Classification (NCBI taxonomy): domain Eukaryota; kingdom Metazoa; phylum Chordata; class Actinopteri; order Siluriformes; family Trichomycteridae; genus Trichomycterus; species Trichomycterus rosablanca. Next base: position 10,029,489 of record NC_086014.1, on the reverse strand, counting down.
ACTGAATGAATGAATACTGTTTAAATAACATATCTAAGGAAAATATAAACAGTTCTATCACGATTCAGAAACACAACAGAACAAACATTTTAGCTCTTTATTTCCACAGCTGCACATGTTGCAGCGCAGCACCCACTTTACCAGCTGCACCACCATTAAGGCACTTCATGAAGCACCAGATTTGGTTCGGTTTGCATGCATAGTAGGGCGGGGATTTGAACCTCAGATTGCAGTCCTCGTCAAAGTTTTGGGTTTAATTCTGCACAGCCGAATTGATTGGGGGAACTTTTGGAACTTTTGGAAAAGTTTGAAAAAAAGCAAAAGTAATATATAAAATAATAATAATAATAATAATAATAATAATAATAATAATAATATGTTGTTGTTGTTAATAATAATAGTAATAATAATAATAATTTGTTGTTGGTAATAATAATGATAATAATAATAAATAATAATAATAATATGTTAGTGTTGTTAATAATAATAATATGTTGTTAATAAAATTAATAATAATAATAATAATAATAATATGTTGTTAATAATAATAATAATAATAATATTAATAATAATAATATTAATAATAATAACAATAATAATAATTTGCTGTTGTTGTTAATAATAATAATAATAATAATAATAATAAAAAGAAAAAAATTATGTTGTTTTGATGTTGTTGTTAATAATAATAATAATAATAATAACAATAACAATAATAATAATAATAATAATAATAATAATAATAATAAAAATAATAATAATAATAATAAAAATAATGTTGTTCCCTAACAATTTTTGGTTTTAAATGTGCACGTTAAGACAGATAAAATGTCAAGCTGCTCATTTTTTATTATTTTATTTCTTCATTTATTTGATTTCTTTATTTATTTTTGTAAGGCAAGTCCACAAGAGCTCCTCGTAATTCTTCTCCCTGACAAAGTTAGGATAGAAGGAAACTTTTGAAACTGGTCTTCCAGATCTACCTGTCAACACCTTCATATTTTACATTTATGCCCTCGCGCTCATGGCCGAATTGGATTCCTAGATTTATTGCCCCCCACACACGCCTGGCTGTTCCCTTCCACGGCCGCAGCAGGTCGATGATTTCTGGGGTCGACGCCACTAAAGGTGTTGCGGCGTGCAGTTAAAACGAATCTGTTAATTAACCCCATCGATCGCTTTAAAAATAGAGGCAAATGCAATTTGCATACAGCAGGCATGATCAATGCCTTAACTGATTTCTTTTTTTCTTCCCACCCCAAATCTGATTTCTTGCATTTTGAAGTGAGGGAGGCTTGATGTGCATTGATTGGCTGCTCTGGATGGGAATACGGAGCGCTTTATTACACGGCGAAATGTACAGCGATTTAGAAACACTTACAGTACAAAGTTCATTGCTTTAATGTTTTAGCAGGGGTGGAAGCTGGATTTTACTAGATTTTCTTAGCAGTGGCATAGTGGTGCAGCTTTAACAGTGGATACCAGCCTGCTGAGAACTAAGGGTTTAATCCTCGCCTTACTGTCTTACTATGTATGTGTGACGTCCTCCAGGAATATGGTTTTCTTTTACCTACCTAAACCACATGCGGAAGGTGGATTGGCATCTCGTCCTACCATTCTTATGGTACTTTTGGGGGGTGCTGGACCTAAATAAAGTGCTTACTGAAGATGAATAGACAATAATTCTAGAATTTATATATATACACCATTTTATCAGCTCCACTTACCATATAGAAGCACTTTGTAGTTCTACAATTACTGACTGTAGTCCATCTGTTTCTCTACATACTTTCACCCTGTTCTTCAATGGTCAGGACCCCCACAGGACCACCACAGAGCATTCTAGCACTGCAGTGACACTGACATGGTGGTGGTGTGTTAGTGTGTATGACTGGATAAGACACAGCAATGCTGATGGAATTTTTAAACACCTCTCTGTCACTGCTGGACTGAGAATAGTCCACCAACCTAAAATACCCAGCCAACAGCACCCCATGGGCAGCCTCCTGCATGTGACCACTGATCAAGGTCTAGAAGATGACCAACTCAAACAGCAGCAATAGATGAGCGATCATCTCTGACTTTACATCTACAAGGTGGAACGACTAGGAAGGAGTGTCTAATAGAGTGGACAGTGAGTGGACACGGTGTTTAAAAACTCCAGCAGCGCTGCTGTGTCTGATCCACTCAGTGCAGTGTCACTGCAGTGCTGAGAATGATCCACCTGATCTGTGGTGGTCCTGTGGAGGCCCTGACCAAGGTATGTAGAGAAACAGATGGACTACAGTCAGTAATTGTAGAACTACAAAGTGCTTCTATATGGTAAGTGGAGCTGATAAAATAGACAGTGAGTGTAGAAACAAGGAGGTGGTTTTAATGTTATGGCTGATAACTATAGTGTATAATTCCTTACAGTGATCAAGAACAGGGATTAAACCCAGGTCCTCAGGATCCGTGTTGTTGTGCAGCACTTTACCAGCTGCGCCACAATTAAGGCACTCAATCAAGCACCAAATTTGGTTCAGTTTGCATGTATAGTAGGGCGGGGAATTGAATCTCGGTCCTACACACAGGAAGGAAAAAAAGAAACCTTCACCTGGTATTCTCTCAGTCTCGGAAAAGCGAACGGCATTTTTTAAATGTATTTATTTATTAAACAATTACATTGGTAAACCATGTAACAAAAACATCTAAGTAGTTTAGCCCCTATTAAACTGTGATGTTCACGTTCCTCACATACAGAATTCGCCCCTCACCTCATCTTCTCTTTCTTACCGGGTCCATAGCAGGGGCTCTGTAACCCGTTCCAGACTGCCTCGCATCTGTATTTGAATGTGGTATCATGTGCTGCTTTTTAAGACCTTCTACCCTGCTTCACATTACCAGACAGCTTCTATTTAAGTGCTGTTTAGATTTAACAGTTCTGGCAATAATCAGTTTGGTTAACTGGTTGATTTAGTAGCTAAGAGGGTAATTACAGTGTATCACAAAAGTAAGTACACCCCTCACATTTCTGCAAATATTTCATTATATCTTTTCATGGGACAACACTATAGAAATAAAACTTGGATATAAGTTAGAGTAGTCAGTGTACAACTTGTATAGCAGTGTAGATTTACTGTCTTCTGAAAATAACTCAACACACAGCCATTAATGTCTAAATAGCTGGCAACATAAGTGAGTACACCCCACAGTCAACATGTCCAAATTGTGCCCAAAGTGTCAATATTTTGTGTGACCACCATTATTATCCAGCACTGCCTTAACCCTCCTGGGCATGGAATTCACCAGAGCTGCACAGGTTGCTACTGGAATCCTCTTCCACTTCTCCATGATGACATCACGGAGCTGGTGGATGTTAGACACCTTGAACTCCTCCACCTTCCACTTGAGGATGCGCCACAGGTGCTCAATTGGGTTTAGTCCATCACCTTTACCTTCAGCTTCCTCAGCAAGGCAGTTGTCATCTTGGAGGTTGTGTTTGGGGTCGTTATCCTGTTGGAAAACTGCCATGAGGCCCAGTTTTCGAAGGGAGGGGATCATGCTCTGTTTCAGAATGTCACAGTACATGTTGGAATTCATGTTTCCCTCAATGAACTGCAGCTCCCCAGTGCCAGCAACACTCATGCAGCCCAAGACCATGATGCTACCACCACCATGCTTGACTGTAGGCAAGATACAGTTGTCTTGGTACTTCTCACCAGGGCGCCGCCACACATGCTGGACACCATCTGAGCCAAACAAGTTTATCTTGGTCTCGTCAGACCACAGGGCATTCCAGTAATCCATGTTCTTGGACTGCTTGTTTTCAGCAAACTGTTTGCGGGCTTTCTTGTGCGTCAGCTTCCTTCTGGGATGACGACCATGCAGACCGAGTCGATGCAGTGTGCGGCGTATGGTCTGAGCACTGACAGGCTGACCTCCCACGTCTTCAACCTCTGCAGCAATGCTGGCAGCACTCATGTGTCTATTTTTTAAAGCCAACCTCTGGATATGACGCCGAACACGTGGACTCGACTTCTTTGGTCGACCCTGGCGAAGCCTGTTCCGAGTGGAACCTGTCCTGGAAAACCGCTGTATGACCTTGGCCACCATGCTGTAGCTCAGTTTCAGGGTGTTAGCAATCTTCTTATAGCCCAGGCCATCTTTGTGGATAGCAACAATTCTATTTCTCACATCCTCAGAGAGTTCTTTGCCATGAGGTGCCATGTTGAATATCCAGTGGCCAGTATGAGAGAATTGTACCCAAAACACCAAATTTAACAGCCCTGCTCCCCATTTACACCTGGGACCTTGACACATGACACCAGGGAGGGACAACGACACATTTGGGCACAATTTGGACATGTTCACTGTGGGGTGTACTCACTTATGTTGCCAGCTATTTAGACATTAATGGCTGTGTGTTGAGTTATTTTCAGAAGACAGTAAATCTACACTGCTATACAAGCTGTACACTGACTACTCTAAGTTATATCCAAGTTTCATGTCTATAGTGTTGTCCCATGAAAAGATATAATGAAATATGTGCAGAAATGTGAGGGGTGTACTCACTTTTGTGATACACTGTATATATATACGTATATATATATACACTGATCAACCATAACATTAAAACCAACTCCTTGTTTCTACACACTGTCCATTTTATCAGCTCCACTTACCATATAGAAGCACTTTGTCCATCTCTTTCTCTGCATGCTTTGTTACCCCCCTTTCATGCTGTTCTTCAATGGTCAGGACCCCCACAGGACCACCACAAATCAGGTATTATTTAGGTGGTGGATCATTCTCAGCACTGCAGTGACACTGGCATGGTGGTGGTGTGTTAGTGTGTGTTGTACTGGTATGAGTGGATCAGACACAGCAGCGCTGCTGTAGTTTTTAAACACCTCTCTGTCACTGCTGGACTGAGAATAGTCCACCAAGCAAAAATATCCAGCCAACAGCGCCCCGTGGACAGCGTCCTGTGACCACTGATGAAGGTCTAGAAGATGACCGACTCATCCAGCAACAATAGATGAGCGATCGTCTCTGACTTTACATCTACAAGGTGGACCAACTAGGTAGGAGTGTCTAATAGAGTGGACAGTGAGTGGACACAGTATTTAAAAACTCCACTCATACCAGCACAACACACACTAACTAACACACCACCACCATGTCAGTGTCAGTGCAGTGCTGAGAATGATTCACCAACCAAATAATACCTACTATGTGGTGGTCCTGTGGGGGTCCTGACCATTGAAGAACAGGGTGAAAGGGGGGTAACAAAGCATGCAGTCAGTAATTGTAGAACTACAAAGTGATTCTATATGGTAAATGGAGCTGAACAAGGAGAAACAAGGAGGTGGTTTTAATGTTATGGCTGATCAGTGTATACATATATATATATATATCTGATGGGGGTGGCAGGTGTTTTCCAACGGAACCGTACCTGCCACAACCCTGACCAGGATAAAGCAGAAATAAAAATGAACCAATCTGCAGCAAACAAACTTTTTACCCAGTTAGAAACGTGTGCCCCCTCTGAGTTCCGCTATATCTTACACCTTTTGTTTGTATTGTCCTCCGAAACAACGATAATTAAAACATGCTCACAGTTTTGCGTCGTCGTAGGCCATTAAATAGTACTCTAATTGGTACCGGAGTGGAACACGTAGTATTAATAAGGTGATATTTCTTCAGGCGAAACAAAATCTGTTCCCTTTTCTCTGATCGAGGTGCAAACAACAACACAAAAAACAACAACGTTAAAAAAAAAAAAAGAAAGAAAAAGGGAGGGGGGGTTGAGGAGGGGGGGAAAGGTGTTAAAAAAGCAATATGCTGCTTTTCCTCGAGAGCGGCTTATTATAGCGTATTGATTTTTAAGGCTTTAAACTTGATCCGCCGCTCGTCCGTCAAGGGCAGAAAAAAGAGGAGGAAAGAAAGAGATAGAGATAGAGAAAGGAAGAACGAGGGGAAAAAAGAAAGACGAGGCTACGTCGGGGCTCGGTGGCAGCCGGCGGGTGCTGTAGAAAGCCCTGCTCTGAATAGTTAGGGAACACAAAAGGGTAATTGTTTTAGCCCAGATGTTGCTTTCGCACAACAAGCAGGATACAATGTTCCTACTGAGCTGATGAGCCCAATCAGTGAAATGATTAAAAATTGATTTTGTCCCTGTAATTACAGTATGTAAACTACTTAGCCAGGATTGCAAAGGAAGTGATTTTCTAATTACGTATATACTCTGGTGTCTAATGATTGGTTTTTTGAAGTAATGAAGAGAGGGTCCTAACGACTCCTCTGTGTTCTGTTGTTTAAGGAACGGGTGGAAAGGAAAAAAAAAAAGAAAAGACGGAGGGAGGGGGGGGGGAGGTAAAAAAGACCATCGTTAGGGCGAAAGCGGCAGGCACACAAAGAGCCCGGATTGAACCTCACGACGAGACGGCGGGGACCGTGTTTGTTAACATGCGAGCCGGACGCTAATGGTGGCCGTGACTCGCGCGAGGTCGCCGGTCCAACAATCTGGACCCTCCAATTAAATCCCCCTGGAGTCATGATTACAGCAGACACAAACACACACACACACACACACACACACGCATTTACATGAGCACAGATTCATTTTTAATTTGTGATTTGATCACTGAAACAGAATTAGCGTACTTCCACATTACTGTGGGGAATCATCTGTCTTTGACCCTTGGAGACACACAACCCAGTTTGGATTCATTTTGTGCACCTTGTCTGTTTCCCTCTGTAATGACAATAATAAATTAGAGCAGATAAATTGGCTTTATTTGTTATTTATTTTTACGTATGTACTTGTACAGTAGAATAAAATGCATTTTCCACATCAGTGTGCAGGGTCAGTCATTGTACAGAACCCCTGGAACCAAGAGGGTTAAGGGTCTTGCTTATACTGTATATTATATACTGCACTCAGTATATACTGTATACCGCATACTGCACTCAGTATATACTGTATACCGCATACTGCACTCAGTATATACTGTATACCGCATACTGCACTCAGTATATACTGTATACCGCATACTGCACTCAGTATATACTGTATACCGCATACTGCACTCAGTATATACTGTATACCGCATACTGCACTCAGTATATACTGTATACCACATACTGCACTCAGTATATACTGTATACCGCATACTGCACTCAGTATATACTGTATACCGCATACTGCACTCAGTACATACTGTATACCACATACTGCACTCAGAATATACTGTATACCGCATACTGCACTCAGTATATACTGTATACTTAATACTGCACTCAGTACATACTGTATACTTAATACTGCACTCAGTATATACTGTATACCGCATACTGCACTCAGTATATACTGTATACCGCATACTGCACTCAGTATATACTGTATACCGCATACTGCACTCAGTATATACTGTATACCGCATACTGCACTCAGTATATACTGTATACCACATACTGCACTCAGTATATACTGTATACCGCATGGTGCACTCAGTACATACTGTATACCACATACTGCACTCAGTATATACTGTATACCGCATACTGCACTCAGTATATACTGTATACCGCATACTGCACTCAGTACATACTGTATACCGCATACTGCACTCAGTATATACTGTATACCGCATACTGCACTCAGTATATACTGTATACCGCATACTGCACTCAGTACATACTGTATACTTAATACTGCACTCAGTATATACTGTATACCACATACTGCACTCAGAATATACTGTATACTTAATACTGCACTCAGTACATACTGTATACTTAATACTGCACTCAGTATATACTGTATACCGCATACTGCACTCAGTATATACTGTATACCGCATACTGCACTCAGTATATACTGTATACCGCATACTGCACTCAGTACATACTGTATACCGCATACTGCACTCAGTACATACTGTATACCGCATACTGCACTCAGTATATACTGTATACCGCATACTGCACTCAGTATATACTGTATACCACATACTGCACTTAGTATATACTGTATACCACATACTGCACTCAGTATATACTGTATACCACATACTGCACTTAGTATATACTGTATACCGCATACTGCACTCAGTATATACTGTATACCGCATACTGCACTCAGTATATACTGTATACCACATACTGCACTCAGTATATACTGTATACCGCATACTGCACTCAGTATATACTGTATACCGCATACTGCACTCAGTATATACTGTATACCGCATACTGCACTCAGTATATACTGTATACCGCATACTGCACTCAGTACATACTGTATACCGCATACTGCACTCAGTATATACTGTATACCGCATACTGCACTCAGTATATACTGTATACCGCATACTGCATTCAGTATATACTGTACAACATACTGCACTCAGTATATACTGTATACCGCATACTGAACTCAGTATATACTGTATACCGCATACTGCTATTAGTATATACTGTATACCGCATACTGCACTCAGTATATACTGTATACCGCATACTGCACTCAGTATATTTTGTATACCGCATACTGCACTCAGTGCATACTGCACTCAGTATATACCGCATACTGCACTCAGTATATACTGTATACTGCACACTACACTCAGTGTATACTGCATACTGCACTCAGTATATACTGTATACCGCATACTGCACTCAGTATATACTGTACTGCATACTGCACTCAGTATATACTGTATACCGCATACTGCTCTCAGTATATACTGTATACCGCATACTGCACTCAGTATATACTGTATACCACATACTGCACTCAGTATATACTGTATACTGCACACTACACTCAGTGTATACTGCATACTGCACTCAGTATATACTGTATACCGCATACTGCACTCAGTATATACTGTACTGCATACTGCACTCAGTATATACTGTATACCGCATACTGCTCTCAGTATATACTATATACTGCACTCAGTACATACTATATACTGCATACTGCACTTAGTATATACTGCATACTGCACTTAGTATATACTGTATACTGCATACTGCACTTAGTATATACTGCATACTGCACTTAGTATATACTGTATACTACATACTGCACTTAGTATATACTGCACACTGCACTTAGTATATACTGAATACTACATACTGCACTCAGTATATACTGTATTACATATAGCTCTAGAACTATTGCCTGTTTTGCAGTAAATAAATCTAACAGTGCGGTAAGATATACACAGGAGGAACTTGGGGGGTGGGGGGGGGGATCTACTGGTGGAAACGTTCAGAGCGTATTTGCAAAACTACTTCCCTCGACTTGACGCACCACCCCTGGCAAAGTCTGCGCAGCCGTCCATCCGCTCCGTGTATATATCCAGCTATATAAATGTCAAGCGGTCCCACATGAGTCGCCTGTTTATTAGAATAGCATTTTAGCATTCCTAAAATACAGCCACTAAATGCGACAAGGTCAAGGTTTTCTCGCAAAACAGCTCCCTCTCTCTCTCGCTCTCTCCGGATTTGAACCCGTGTAACAAAGTCAGTCTCGTTTTTAAATGCGCAAGGAGCGAATTAGAGTAATCTCAGGTTTTGGATAGGGGGGTAGTTAACACATATCAGGAGACGATAAGGAGAAATAAGAAGGAGTGAAGGGAGGTTGGGTGGAAGGGTTTGTCACCGGAGCTTTGCCAGTATCAAACTGTACTTCTTAGACACCCTTGATTGAGCAAGAAGTCTAGGCGCTTTAATAATTCATTTAGCACGGCTATGATCTATCATTTTGTACCTTTTGACATGCGATATTGAAATTTAATATTGCATCAATACAAGTGATGTATTGCCACTTGGGCGCAGGGGATGTGCATGGCAGAGATCTTCGGATGCCGTTCATTTTTTTCGTTTTTTTTTTCCTTTTCAAAGCCACATTGTGCTCAGGCACAAAGGCAGACGCTCGAAAAAGCAGCCCCTCGTTCCCTCCACTTTTGATACATATGTTTAAAAAATGACATCTTTAAAAGCTCTTCTCTGTCCCTGGGTGTGCTGGGTGTGTGGGTGAAGGCTTCGGTGGGGGAAAAGCGCATAAGGAATATGAGTGTGTTGTTACTGCGCACTTTGACATCGGTTCTGTCCCTTGAGATAGCCGTGACACTGGGTTCGCTCGAGTCTTTGCTCTACTTTGTATGGCGTAAGTTTCGGGGTAATCTATACCCCCGTTTAGGTGCGGTGCACTTCTATATGCCACCATATGTCCGGAGTATTATTTATCTCTAGTGTGTAGACTCATTCCCCTTTCTTATCCATGTCATTGTTATGCATTCTCCACCGTACTTTACAGTCTAGACCGTTTATTATTCTAGCACGTGTTAGACCTGAATCCATATAACAGACTACAATAGAATAGAATGTCTTTATTTATCATATATACATATACAAGTGTCCAGTGGCTTGTTTGTTGTTGATGCTCGGCCAGGCTGACAGCACCGCTCAGATTCGAGATCTTGATGTCTACTTAAGCAATAGAACACGAGAGGGAGTGTGTTATCGCGAATGACATCACGGCTGTAATAAAACACCTCTCGCACACACCAAAGGATATGGGTGATAACAGAACTTTTAGGAGCTGCTAACTGGGCATTTAAGCTAACTGTTCGCGTCACAAACACATTACTGTTCCCTACATAGTGCACTAGATTGTGTATCAGATCACGGATTTATGTTCCCTACGCAGTGCTGTAGATTGTATATCAGATAACGCATTCATGTTCCCTACAGAGTGCACTAGATTGTATATTAGACAACAGATTTATGTTCCCTACACAGTGCTCTAGATTGTATATCAGATAACGCATTCATGTATCCTACAGAGTGCACTAGATTGTATATTAGACAACTGATTTATGTTCCCTACACAGTGCGCTAGATTGTATATCAGATAACGCATTCATGTTCCCTACATAGTGCACTAGACAGTATATTAGAAAACTGATTTATGTTCCCTACACAGTGCGCTACATTTTACATCAGATAACGCATTCATGTTCACTACATAGTGCACTAGATTGTATATTAGACAACTGATTTATGTTCCCTACATTGTGCACTAGATAGTGAATTAGATAATTGGTTATGTTTCCTACACAGTGCACTAGATTGTATATCAGATAACGCATTCATGTTCCCTACATAGTGCACTAGACAGTATATTAGACAATTGATTTATGTTCCCTACACAGTGCACTAGATTGTATATCAGATTACGCATTCATGTTCCCTAAATAGTGCACTAGACAGTATATTTGACAATTCATTTATGTTCCCTACACAGTGAACTAGATTGTATATCAGATAACGCATTTATGTTCCCTACATAGTGCACTAGACAGTATATTAGACAAATGATTTATGTTCCCTACACAGTGCGCTAGATTGTATATCAGATAACGCATTCATGTTCCCTAGACAGTATATTAGACAACTGATTTATGTTCCCTACATGGTGCACTAGATTGTATATCAGATAACGCATTCATGTTCCCTACATAGTGCACTAGACAGTATATTAGACAACTGATTTATGTTCCCTACACCACTATTCCACTAGATTGTATATTAGACAATTGATTTATGTTCCCTACACAGTGCACTAGATTGTATATCAGATAACGGATTTAAAACGTGGGGGAAAAAGTTTGTGTGCATAAAGCTTGTCGTTACCGGTCGTTACTGACCGTGGTAAAGTCCAGCCTTCCTTGCAATTTTCACCCCGCTTTATATTTGTCATGCGCTATCGTTGGAGTCTCACAGGAAGATGGAGTATCCCACTATACTAAGTCGTGCTGTCGATACCAAGCTGTGCTCCGTTACACCCGTCATATAGGACCACCACGACACGTTCACGCTAATGATCTCCGATCAAAGCCATACCTCCCGCGCCCCTCTCCGAGGCGGTTATCAGCGCGTCGCTCCACTCGCCTCCGTCGCCTCTGTTTTTTTGCCTCGTTCTCGTGGCACGCGGTGATCGGCGGATGTCAGTCAGGCTCCCTTCGGGGCGCGCGGCAGGTGAGGCAGCGGGGTGACACTCAGCTCGCTACGGCAGATGTGTGGAATGAGAGGAAAACGAGGCAGGGTGTAATCAGAACGCCACCTTTAAAGATAATATGAGACAAACGAATGGGAAATGAGCTGCTCTGTGTTTTGGGATCACCTCACCTCTGTCGTGATTATAGGTGATGGTCAGGGGCCTGATAAATCGATATGGATGTGGATCAATTCTCATGGTAATATACATTCGCAGGGACCTACATTCTGGGTAGGTCAGAAAATAGGTGGTGCAGCGAGCGGTACAGTGTGATAACCCACATCTGCTGAGATCTGGGTGTCTGGGGTTTGAATCTCAGCTTTGTTATCAGCCGGTTCGGAGTCTGCACAGACGTGATTGGCCAAACAGCCAAAGCATTGAGAGGTGCACTTGTCAGTCCTCTCTTAATGCATTCATGTTCACTACTTAGTGCACTAGACAGTATATTAGACAACTGATTTATGTTCCCTACACAGAGAGCTAGATTGTATATCAGATAACGCATTCATGTTCACTACTTAGTGCACTAGACAGTATATTAGACAATTGATTTAAGTTCCCTACACAGTGCGCTAGATTGTATATCAAATAACGCATTCATGTTCCCTACACAGTGCGCTAGATTGTATATCAGATAACGCATCCATGTTCACTACTAAGTGCACTACACAGTATATTAGACAATTGATTTAAGTTCCCTACACAGTGCGCTAGATTGTATATCAAATAACGCATTCATGTTCCCTACATAGTGCACTAGATTGTATATCAGAGCACAGATTTATGTTTCTTACAAAGTGCACTAGATAGTGAAATAGACAACTGATTTATGTTCCCTACACAGTGCGCTAGATTGTATATCAGATAACGCATTCATGTTCACTACTAAGTGCACTACACAGTATATTAGACAACTGATTTATGTTCCCTACACAGAGAGCTAGATTGTATATCAGATAACGCATTCATGTTCACTACTTAGTGCACTAGACAGTATATTAGACAACTGATTTAAGTTCCCTACACAGTGCGCTAGATTGTATATCAAATAACGCATTCATGTTCCCTACATAGTGCACTAGATTGTATATCAGATCACAGATTTATGTTTCTTACAAAGTGCACTAGATAGTGAAATAGACAACTGATTTATGTTCCCTACACAGTGCGCTAGATTGTATATCAAATAATGCATTCATGTTCCCTACATAGTGCACTAGACAGTATATTAGACAACTGATTTATGTTCCCTACACAGTGCCCTAGATTGTATATCAAATAACGCATTCATGTTTCCTACATAGTGCACTAGACAGTATATTAGACAACTGATTTATGTTCCCTACACAGTGTGCTAGATTGTATATCAAATAACGCATTCATGTTCACTACATAGTGCACTAGACAGTATATTAGATAACTGATTCATGTTCCCTACACAGTGCGCTAGATTGTATATCAGATAACGCATTCATGTTCACTACTAAGTGCACTACACAGTATATTAGACAACTGATTTATGTTCCCTACACAGAGAGCTAGATTGTATATCAGATAACGCATTCATGTTCACTACTTAGTGCACTAGACAGTATATTAGACAACTGATTTAAGTTCCCTACACAGTGCGCTAGATTGTATATCAGATAACGCATTCATGTTCCCTACATAGTGCACTAGATTGTATATCAGATCACAGATTTATGTTTCTTACAAAGTGCACTAGATAGTGAAATAGACAACTGATTTATGTTCCCTACACAGTGCGCTAGATTGTATATCAAATAATGCATTCATGTTCCCTACATAGTGCACTAGACAGTATATTAGACAACTGATTTATGTTCCCTACACAGTGCCCTAGATTGTATATCAAATAACGCATTCATGTTTCCTACATAGTGCACTAGACAGTATATTAGACAACTGATTTATGTTCCCTACACAGTGTGCTAGATTGTATATCAAATAACGCATTCATGTTCACTACATAGTGCACTAGACAGTATATTAGATAACTGATTCATGTTCCCTACACAGTGCGCTAGATTGTATATCAGATAACGCATTCATGTTCACTACTTAGTGCACTAGACAGTATATTGGCCGTGATTGGCCAAACAGCCAAAGCATTGAGAGGTGCACTTGTCAGTCCTCTCTTAATGCAGGTCCCAAGCCCGGATATAAATAAGTTCTGGTATGCGGACAAGATCTGTAGGGGTTTGTACTTCACTCTATGTGAATGAAAGTATTGAGAACTATTCGACCAATCAGAATTCATCATATCAGGCTTTGGGGGCTGAGTTTCGTGTCTCGCCGTAGGCGTCGGCTCTCATCTCCGAAAACACACCTGCGGAGAGAAAGCAGCGGGCGGCGGCATCTGTTCCTCGCCACTTCATTAAATATTTCCATTGAATCATGGGAGATGTAGTCTATCCAAAGAACAATTAGCCACCATCCTCGGTGTGATCGGGATCTCGAGGTGCATATTGATAACAGATGGGACTCTCAGTTCTGCGCCGTCGTACGCGCTCCGATGCTACTGCCGTCAGTCTGCGGACGGGCCGCCAGAACACTCCATCTCTCATTCCGGATCCGACGGCGCAAATGAAGATTGATTCGACGCGGACGCCGAAAAAGCGTCTGATATCCCGACATATATTATAATTTACTGGCACGCGACACGTCGGCGCGAAGCATATGCATAGGCATTATCGACGATCGGCACATATTCATGGGGGGCCCCGCGTGTTATTAAAGCCATATGATATAATTGCATCTGATGCGAAATAAGCACAGATTCGGTGTCGCTCCCGTGCGAGGACGCCAGCGGAGATGGACGAGCGCATTAGCGGCGGGGACAACATTAGATTTGCTGAAAATTATTGATCTTTTGTTTGCCAGCCAAGTCGGCAATAAATAACCGAATAAGAGCGACGTGACTCATTATCGCCGTGCCAATTGACAGACCTCTATCAAAACAAGTCTCACGCCTTCTGCCCCCTCTCTCTCTCATCGTATTCAGATTTAATCAGCTCTTAATTCCTATACTCTCATCGCCTCCTGCTTTAACTTAAGGCCTCGGCGCGTCAGTATCTGATTCCTTTAAAATTTTAATCCGCCCCAGATAACCTGCATTAGTCCGAATTTTTACACACGCACATTCTGCGCTCTGTATTTTATTCCCACCTTCTTAGTGAAGGAAAAATCCTTTTATCACACAATGGGTAATTTATATCCATTACCAACGTTTTCAATCCCTTTCAGGGCTGCTGTCAGTGCCTTTGGCACCCTCATGATTAATGTGATCTAATAATAGTGTGCCATTATATTTCCTTTAGTAAAACATGTACCAACATCCTATTCAGCTCCAACCAAATTCATAGCCTCTTAGAACGGCTCTCTCGCCTCTCCCCGGCTGAAAGACAAGATTGCTATTTTCGCGCTGCCGGATGATTGCGGAGAGGGCTCCGTAAATACGGTTTGATATTTTTCGGGGGTGAGACGAGACGGCGGCGTTCGGTGTGCGGCGAGAGATCGGGAGGTGTGTCTGGGAATGAATTAGTGTCTGGGAGTGTTGATGTTGATGCCTGTGGCTCGGGATGCTGCGGGATGTTCTGTGTGGAGCGACTGGTGGGTGGAAGTCTGTCAGTGCGTGAAGTACCAAGGCCCGATGTATAGCTCTGTTTTACAGTGCAAATAAATAAACTATTTATTTATTTAATTTGATTTTATTTATTTTATTTATTTTATTTATTTATTATTTATTATTTATTATTTATTATTTATTATTTATTTATTTTTATTTATTTTTATTTATTTTTATTTATTTTTATTTATTTTATTTATTTATTATTTATTATTATTGATTTATTATTGATTTATTTTATTTATTTATTATTTAAAACTATTTATTTATTTTATTTTAATTTAATTTAATTTAATTTAATTTTTTTATTTATTTTATTTTATTTTATTTTATTTATTTATTATTTATTATTTTATTTTTTATTTTTTATTTAACTATTTATTTATTTAATATTTCTTTATTATTTATTTTTCTCTGTAGCTGCTATTACAAACTGTTGCCCTTTAGACATCAATCTGATAAAACCTTGGGTCATTCCTCTTTCCAGACGTCTGGCAGGCTAGTTAGTTTAAAGCACGTTGTTCCTAGTTCAGGCTCTCTGGCTAAGCAGAGCGTGGTATTTCATCCAATATAATGGTTCACTGGTCTCTGATGCTAGGCCAGCACCGGGTTCGAATCTAAGTGGCGCTATCGTCTGCCCAGGCGTCTACCCAGACATGATCGGCCATGTCTTATCGGTGACCGAAACCCTGAGACAGACTGGCACCCTGTTGTGATGTTCCCGCCTTGTGCCCACTGTTTCCATCCCATTGCACCCTGACCAGGATTTATCGATTGATCCTCCAGTCCACACGGTTGGTCATCCACGTTGCGTATAAGGATTGTAAAATTTGGCAAACGTTCCAGTGGAAACACTAGACGCGAGTCAGGAATGCCCTGAAAGTCTATCGCAGGGCCTCGGACACGCCCGCAGACATGTCTGCGTAGACACCTGGCCAGCCGATAGCACCACTGATATTTAAACCCGGTTCGTGTGACAGACCCCTGAGTGCACCTGGCCACAAATGCTGCTTAGAATTTAAGCTGATGTATATTAGAGGTTAGCAATATATGAGCAGAGTTTTTGAGGAATGTAAAACAGCCAGTGTAGCTCAGAACCCTAGGAAGTGCTCAACTAGTCCACCTACAATTAGAACCAAACAGGGACTGCATGAGACAGTCAGAATGAAAACGCTCGTTTTAATGTGCCTATATACAGTTTCTGCACTTTCTTTTTATATATTTGATCAGTTTTATTTAAACTACTGTATTTTCATTACATTTTTTTAATTTTTCTGTTCTTTACTTTCAGTTAGGGATTTTTTCTCATTTCTAAAGCACTTTGAATGACCAGAAAAAATCAAGTAAAATAATAATAATAATATTTTGTCTATAGACTTGGTAACAGACCTATCGCCAAATACCATGAGGTCATTTCGGTGACGGATCTAGACATGTAACTTTTTAAACGTACCTGTGGAAATGGACCAACGGGTGTGAGCGAGACTCCGTGTGTGTGTGTGTGTGTGTCTAGTATGTGGGAGTACGCCTCTCGGTTTTGTTTATTACCCGTGCGGTCGGTGGCGAGGACCAGCTTGCGGAGGGTCTCGCCGCTGTGTGAAATTGACATCAGATGCTCGCGCTAACTAGAACAGCATCACATCCAGTCCTCGTTCGGCGAGGGCCGGCTGACCCACAAGCCCGACCGCACTCCGACCCCCGCTCGCTCAGCGGCGTACACAGCTGTCGTCGCCTCGAACACATCACCCCCCCCCCCCCCCCCCCCCCCTCGTCTGCTTCCTCCGTACGTCATTTTATTCGTCTCTCGCTCGTTTACTGTTGAATGGGACTGCGCAGTAAGATCCTGGTCAGGGTCGCGGCAGCTATAGTTTCCCCACAGTCCCTGGGCGCAGTGCAACACATTCCAAGACAGGACGCCGATCCATCACGTGGCCTCAGCTATTCCCCACCCTACCTCCAGCTGTAGGGCCAGCTGTAGCCTAGTGGTTAAGGTACTGGACCAGTGATCAGAGGGTCGCTGGTTCAAGCCCAACCACTGCCAGGTTGCCGCTGTTGGGCCCTTGAGCAAGGCCCCTCAATTGCTCAGACCATATACTGTAACTGTAATGTAAGTCGCCTTGGATAAAGGCGTCTGCTAAATGCTGCCAATCATGTCTGTATCTGTAGATGCCTGGGGATTCGAACCCATAATCCTAGCCCCAACCCCTATTGGGCTAGCTGAGTTGCGAGCAGTCAACTCTCACTCACTTACAGTACTTAACCGCTTATCCAATTAGGGTCGCTGTGTGTGTGTGTGTCCCAGCTTATCCCAGCTTTTCAATGGGCGCAAGGCACACAGTGACACCCTGGACGAGGCGCCAGTCCATCGCAGGGCACACACACACACGTTCACCTATAGGGCAATTCAGTGTCTCCAATTAACCTGACTGCATGTTTTTGGACTGTGGGAGGAAACCGGAGCTCCTGGAGGACACCCACGCAGACACGGGGAGAACATGCAAACTCAGCACAGAAAGCACCCGGAACAATTGGAACGATTGG
Source organism: Trichomycterus rosablanca (assembly GCF_030014385.1). NCBI lineage: Eukaryota > Metazoa > Chordata > Actinopteri > Siluriformes > Trichomycteridae > Trichomycterus > Trichomycterus rosablanca. Next base: position 10,011,241 of record NC_086014.1, on the reverse strand, counting down.
CCTGTTGTTCAGATAGGGGTGGGATTAAGCCGGATAAGGACCCTCGATAGAGTGCTGACACTAGATAGAGTGCTGTCAGGGTGCGTCTCTCCGTACACAGTGCCGATCCACATCGCACTTGTCAAAGTGTAGGGGAGAACATGCAAACTCCGCACAGAAAGGACCCGGACCGCCCCGCCTTGGGGATCGAGCCACCGTGGAGCAGTCAGCTGTTATGGCGCAACACCCTACTCTTCCAGCTGTGCCACTACAGCATCCAGAAGTGAAAGAAGACATCAAATCGACTCAAGTGGCATGTCATCGGTCGTTGGTTCGAGTCCCACCACTGCCAGGTCGCTGCTGTTGGGCCACTGATCAAGGCCCTTAATTCCCAATTGCTTAGACTGTATACTGTAACAGTACACTTGGATAAAGGCGTCTGCTAAATGCCCGAAATCTCAACGTCAAATGATTTATACTTGCATCCTTATGGTCAGGGTCACGGTGCGTCCACTGACCGCAAATCCGACCCAGTCATTGTGGAACCTACACATTGCACAACGTGTTAACCTTTCTTAACGTAAACCCAATAACTCCTTTCACGCCGGACCGAGTTCGCGAAAGGAATTAAAATCACTTTCAGTATCAAACAGCTCGGCCCGGAGGAATCGCGATTCTCCACCGTACACCCCAGCACACGTGCCGGACCACACATCCCCCAGCCGCGCTGGCCGCGGTCGCCCGGGCCGACCGGAGATCAAACGCGCGGCGCGGCCTGGAAGAAGACGAAGGCGTGGGACGGGGGGAATCTAACACCGAGGGGAAACTCACTAAATAAACAGTTAAGAAACATATAAACAGGCACCGGGGAACCGTTTCCTTTCGGTCAGGACATTATCATTTTCATTCCATGTGAAAGAGGAAAGAGGGAGCAGAGTAAACAGGGTATCAGTGTGGCTGCTGTGTTTATGGACGCCAATTCTTTTTTTTTTTTTTTTTTTATTATTATTTTTTTAATTATCTGTTTTTTCCCACTCCCCCCCCCCCCCCCCCCCCCCAACTTTTATTCCCATTCGAATCGTGTCCAATTACCCTGATTGAGTCCTCTATACTGATTCGACCCCTTTTGCCACTGACTGAGGACGCCACTCAACTGACTTGCGCCCCCCTCCGGCACGCAGTCAGTACAGCCTGCATTTTTCACCCGCACGAGCCGAGTTCATACACCGAGAGACACCGCGCACGGAGGGTCACGCCCCCCTCAACGTTATTCCTCAGCCCTGTGCAGGCGCCGTCGGTCAACCAGCAGGGGCCGCAGTCGCACCAGTTATGAGGACCTGTGCTCCGACTTCTACCTCTGAACAACAGCCAAACGTTGTTCATACTGCCGCCCAACCCAGTCGGAAAGGTAGAGCTGAGTTTCGATACGATGCATCTAGAAACCCAACTCTGGTGCGCTAGCGTACTTTACCGCTGCGCCACCTGAGCGGGGCGCCACTTCTTTTTGACTGGTTGATATCATATGATTTTATATATTGTTATAAATTACATTTGTTATTATTAATTGCTATTAAGTCGATAGTGTTTCTTTAGAACATCCAGATTCGTAATGCTCCTGTAACTGTATCCATCCATCTCATTGCTGTCCGTCCTCCTCCTCTTTTACCTCTGACATTCCAAGCATGATTGTGTTTTCAATCGACTAAGCTTCCAGTCAGGTTTTTGGTCTGATTTGGTCGAGGATCCATCTGTTTGTGTTCTTTGCAAGCACCAAGGTTCAAATGCGCTGATCTTCATCCTGTTCTGCTTCTTTATTGTCCAGCAGAACCAGTTCTTTGTGTTGTTTTATACATACTCCCCTTTTTCTCCTGCAATGGTGGGACTTGAACCAGCAACCTTTGGATTACTAGTCCTGTGCCTTAACCACTTTGGCTTGCTCCGGTTTCCTCCCACGGTCCAAAAACACTGTATCACTGTGTAGGGAACATAAATCCGTGACCTGATATACAATCTAGTGCACTATGTAGGGAACATAAATCCGTGACCTGATATACAATCTAGTGCACTGTGTAGGGAACATAAATCCGTGACCTGATATACAATCTAGTGCACTATGTAGGGAACATAAATCCGTGACCTGATATACAATCTAGTGCACTATGTAGGGAACATAAATCCGTGACCTGATATACAATCTAGTGCACTATGTAGGGAACATAAATCCGTGACCTGATATACAATCTAGTGCACTATGTAGGGAACATAAATCCCTGACCTGATATACAATCTAGTGCACTGTGTAGGGAACCTAAATCCCTGATCTGATATACAATCTAGTGCACTGTGTAGGAAACCTAAATCCGTTAACTAATGCGCTACCTAAAGCATTATGTAAGAAACATAAGTCTATTATCTAGTACACTATCTAGTGCACTAAGTAAGGAACATAAACTCTTTTCGCATAAGAGAAAGGGTGTGTGTATGTGTGTCTGCCCTGCGATGGACTGGCGTCCCGTCCAGGGTGTTACCGTGTGCCTTGGGCCCATTGAATAGCTGGGATAGGCTCCAGCCTAATTGGATAAGCGGGTAAGAAAAGGAATGAATGGATGAATGAATGAATCTTCCAGATCCACAATAACCCATATCAGCTGACAAGACAGCAGTGGTGCATGAACTTGGGTTTGTTTCTCGACAATGGTAGCTGTCTGTGGGCTGCAGTATGTGGATTGGCTACTGTGTATTGCCTTTGTGCTCTGTAATGGACTGACATCCTGTGCGAGGTGTATGAACCCAGAATTGTATCAATTGAACTAAAGATGCCTTTAATATCCCTCCGTCCTTATATATTTTGCTCAATCAGTACCCCTACTACTAGTAGATAAAGAGACACATTAAGAACTTACATTATTTTTTACTGAGGGAACCCCCTTACTAAGAAGGTGTTCCATGAGCGATCCGGATTTCCCTCCCAGTGCCCAGAGAAAGAGAAATGCTCTCACTACATAAGCCATGACTGAGTGCCGGCGGCACACACGCACCCGCCTGTAATTCCTGAAGTGCGGTCCCTACGGGGTGATGACGACGATGACCGTAATGATGAAGATGATTACGACGACTACTCATTTGGTACAGCGTGCGATGACTACCTCTACACCGAGAATCTGTTTTCCTGAATCTAATTCCCTTTTAATCTCATAAGTGCTTCTGTATGAGAGGGGACCGTCGGGTGCCTGTCGGCAGCTTATGAAATAGGACTTTATAAGGAATACCTTAGCGGTACTGGGCTTATTTGGACAGAATAAGCAATTACTGACTGACTGAAATGTTGACACGTTGTTTAAACCAACAAACTGCTGCTGACATCTTGGTGTCAGATACCACAGCACACCTTCAGGGGTCTAGTGGAGTCCATGCCTTGATGGGTCAGGGCTGTTTTGGCAGCAAGGGGGACTAACACAGTATTAGAAAGGTGGTGATAATGTACCCGGACCCGGACACCGAACACCACCGCCCCTCCAAAACAACAACAACAACAAAAAAAAAAGCTATGGGTAATAACAGAACTTTTAGGAGCTGCTAACTGAGCTACTTAGCTAACTGTTCACGTCACAAACACATTAATGTGTACTACATAGTGCGCTAGATGGTGTGAAAGATAATAGATTTATGTTCCCTACATAGTGCACTAGATAGTGTGAAAGATAATAGATTTATGTTCCCTACATAGTGCACTAGATTGTATGTTAGAAAATAATTTATGTTCCTTACTTAGTGCACTAGATAGTGTACTAGATAATAGACTTATGTTTCTTACATAATGCTTTAGGTAGCGGATTTATGTTCCCTACATAGTGCACTAGATAGTATCTTAGATATCAATTCATGTTTCCTACATAGTGCACTAGATAGTGAATTAGACAATTGGTTTATGTTCCCTACACAGTGCGCTAGATTGTATATCAGATCACGGATTTATGTTCCCTACATAGTGCACTAGATAGTATTTTAGATATGAATTTATGTTCCCTACATAGTGCACTAGATAGTATTTTAGATATGAATTTATTTTCCCTACATAGTGCACTAGCTAGTGAATTAGACAATTGGTTTATGTTCCCTACACAGTGCGCTAGATTGTATATCAGATCACGGATTTATGTTCCCTACATAGTGCACTAGATAGTATTTTAGATATGAATTTATGTTCCCTACATAGTGCACTAGATAGTATTTTAGATATGAATTCATGTTTCCTACGTAGTGCACTAGATAGTGAATTAGACAATTGGTTTATGTTCCCTACACAGTGCACTAGATTGTATATCAGATCACGGATTTATATGAGATAGAAAAGGTATAACAGGGGAAAACATGTCGCAAACTTACTTAATGGAAGGCGTCGGGCAGCTGCTGAGATTTTGTAAGTATCATTTTAAGTATGGACGGGAACACTAATATATACGTACATATTTTGGCTGGAAACAGTGAGGGCGGTAGGAGTAGTAATCGGTCGTGTCTGGGGTACAGAGAGGCGCTTATAGTCCCGATTTAGCGCCATCTGATTTCCACCTTTTTGGACTGTTCAAAGAAGCTTTAAGGGGAAGAACATTTTCATCTTTTTCAAACTCAAAAGAAGCTTTATCGGCATGACAAAATAGGACATTCATATTGCCAAAGCTCAGTTACAAGAACAAATATATACAAAACAGTACAATAGGTGCAATTAAAAAGGTGACATTTACAATATCGAGGTAGTAAAAAAAACGTTTGGTGTGTGTGTGTGTGTGTATGAGACATGGTCACCCACTGTCCCTCACCTGGTGCCAGGTGTGTGTATAGAGTGCCGCTAGCGTGCAGGTCTCTCTGTGCTCCCCCAGTAGGTGGGGCAGTTTGTCGGGGTCTGGGAGGGAGGTAAAGTCGGGGATGATGTTATTAAATTTGGGGAAGAATTGGGAGCGGGTGTGGTGGTACTTGGTACACTGGGTGAGGAAGTGCAGCTCCGTCTCTACTGTACTGAGAGTGCAGTAGCTGACACAACCCGGGTGTGTCGCCCCCGTCTCCACGGCCAGGTCGTGTGTGTGCGCTCAGTCTGTACCTCGTCAAGGTGTTTCTTAATTTAGGGTCGGATACTGAGTTTTAGTTTGAGTTTCCCAGTAATTTAGATATTTAATGTGGTTTATTCTAACTGGGTTTGCAGATTTCTCCTGTTCCTGAGTCTTTATAGTGTTAGTGTGTGTTAGTGGTGTATGGGTGTGTGTTATTAGAGTGTCGGTGTGTGTTAGTGGTGTATGGGTGTGTGTTATTAGAGTGTCGGTGTGTGTTAGTGGTGTATGGGTGCAGTGACTCAGGACCAGTTGGATGAGGGGACTGGTATGTTTGCTCAGCTCTCTGTGTTTCAGGGCTTTATAATGATAAGATTGGAGGTCGCTCTCAGTGGCATTAAAAAGTTGGTACGATGCTGGGAATACACCGATCATGCATAACATTATCACCACCTTTTCTAATATTGTATTGGTCCCCCTTTTTGCTGCCCAAACAGCCCTGACCCGTCAAGGCATGGACTCCACTAGACCCCTGAAGGTGTGCTGTGGTATCTGGCACCGAGATGTCAGCAGCAGATCCTTTAACTCCTGTAAGTTGTGAGGTAGGGCCTTGCATAGATGGCAGGACCCAAGGTTTCCCATGCAGCAGAACATCGCCCAAAGCATCACACTGCCTCCGCCGGCTAGCCTTTTTCCCATAGTGCATCCTGGTGCCGTGTGTTCCCCAGGTGGTACCCCAGGTGGTACCCCAGGTAAGCGACACGCACCCCAGGCACACGCACCCGGCCATCCACGCGACATAAAAGAAAACGTGATCCATCAGACCAGGCCACCTTCTTCCATCGCCCTGTGGTCCCCTTGTTGGCGCTTTCGGACGTGGACGGGGGTCAGCACGGGCACCCTGACTGGTCTGCGCCTATGCTGCCCCATACGCGACAAACTGCGATGCACTGTGTATCCTGACACCTTTCTATCAGAACCGGCTCGTCTGTTGGATCGGAGCACACGGGCCAGCCTTCGCTCCCTACGTGCATCAATGAGCCTTGGACGCCCATGACCCTGTCGCCGGTTTACCACTGTTCCTTCCTTGGACCACTGCAGACCGGGAACACCCCACAAGAGGTGCAGTTTTGGAGATTGGAGACTTGCTGCCTAATATATCCCACCCACTGATAATCAGTGTTATTCACTTCATCTGTTAGGGGTCATAATGTTATGCCTGGTCAGTGTATATATATATATAAATATATACATATAACATATCAAGCTAAACCTGTTAATAAGACGTGGCGCAGAATCAAGCATCATAAAAAAGGGCATTTCGGGTGGCACTGTGGTCAAACTGTTTAGACTTTGGCACCGGTTTGAATCTCAGCGTCCACTCAAACACAACTGCCCACATTTGAGGAAGGGAAGGTCAGTCAGGGTCCATTCCATCTGCCCCTGTTATGTACAATCTAGGGACTGGGACCTGTGTATTCACAAAGGGGGCTGTCACATGGAGCTTATCATGACTTTCTATAAGCAATACTTGATCCCAACGGGGAATTGGAATTGGCTAGACCGGGAGAACCAGGTCAGCTCACCCAGCAGCTATCTGTAACAGAGTTGGCGGTACGGACCGCACGGCTCAGCGCGAATATGCTGAAGAGGTGTGGGTGAAAATGTAGCGCTCGTCTGTTGATAGCACGCTAAAAAAAAAAGCAGCATGTTGATTTATATCTATTTATATTAAAGTCAAGATGGCTCGCTAGCTCGACACCTAAATACAGTGGTGTGATGGTGTTTTTTCTCCCCCCATCTACCCCCCCACCTCTCTCGATCTCTTGCCAAAGTCGGAAAGATGACGTGGAATGAATATGTGTCATAAATCTGGGCAGAGTAGGAAGATATTCAGATATTATCGAGAGCGAGAGAGCGAGCGAGAGAGACGGCCGGGCGCTTACGAACCGGAGCGTTATGGCGGGGGGAAGCTTTGAATAATTGAGAGGCCACGTTATTTTGAAATGCCATTCTGCGCGGTCGAGTCGATGGCTTCATCCGAGAGGACGTTCGAAACAGTGTGAAACGCTAAGGAGCGATTCGGACCGGGCTCGTCCCGTCGCTGCCGTCCCGGCCGCCCACTTTCTGACGAGACGGCCGGCGTTCCGTCGCCGAGCCGAGCCGACCTGTACTCCGCTTCCTCCAGACGCCCGAAGCGTTCTCGCCACAGATCGATCCTGAAATAAAGAAATATAGAAGAAATATAGCCGGCGTTTGTCTTAAACGCTGCCTGTCAGAGGCCGGACATGCTGACATTTACACACACACACACACACACACACACACACAAACACACTAACACACACAAACACACACGTACACCTCTCGTACACACCTACAGATATGGGTGATAACAGAACTTTTAGGACCTGCTAACTGAGCTACTAAGCTAACTTCGCGTCACAAACACATTAATGTGTACTACATAGTGCACTAGATAGTGTGCAAGATAATACATTTCTGTTCCCTACATAGTGCACTAGATTGTATATTAGAAAAGAATTTATGTTCCTTACTTAGCGCACTAGATAGTGTACTAGATAATAGACTTATGTTTCTTACATAATGCTTTAGGTAGCGTATTAGTTAACGGATTTAGGTTCCCTACATAGTGCACTAAATTGTATATCAGATAACGGATTTATGTTCCCTACATAGTGCACTAGATAGTATTTTAGATATGAATTTATGTTTCCGACGTAGTGCACTAGATAGTGAATTGGACAATTGGTTTATGTTCCCTACACAGTGCACTAGATAGTATATTAGACAATTGATTTATGTTCCCTACATAGTGCACTAGATAATATTTTAGATAGGAATTTATGTTCCCTACATAGTGCACTAAATTGTATATCACATAACGGATTTATGTTCCCTACATAGTGCACTAGAAAGTATAACTAGATGATGATTTGTGTTCCTTACATAGTGCACTAGATAGTGTATTACATAATTAATTATGTTTCCTACATAGTGCACTAGATTGTATATCAGATAACGGATTTATGTTCCCTACATAGTGCACTAGATAGTGTATTATATAATGCATTCATGTTCACTACATAGTGCACTAGAAAGTATAACTAGATGATGATTTGTGTTCCTTACATAGTGCACTAGATAGTGTATTACATAATTAATTATGTTTCCTACATAGTGCACTAGATTGTATATCAGATAATGGATTTATGTTCCCTACACAGTGCACTAGATAGTGTATTATATAATGCATTCATGTTCACTACACAGTGCACTAGATTGTGTATTAGATAACGCATTCATGTTCACTACATGGTGCACTAGAAAGTATAACTAGATGATGATTTGTGTTCCTTACATAGTGCACTAAATTGTATATCAGACAACAGATTTATGTTCCCTACATAGTGCACTAGACAGTATATTAGACAATTGATTTATGTTCCCTACACAGTGCGCTAGATTGTATATCAGATAACGGATTTAATACGCGATCGGGAATAAAGCCTGTGTCGCCTGCGTGCGCGTTTGTGGCGCTCTCGGCCGCCCGTTCCAGATTCCGGGAGATTTGATCAGACTCGCGGGCATCAGGGAGCCGCCACGCATACGCGGGAGACTCCCGGAACTTCGGGGACACTTGGGATGTCTGCGTACACATACACACGTACAGAGCGGCCGGACGGATTTGGATCCTCTCCTCACAGCTGTATACACACGTACACATGTGTGCCGAGAGGAGCTTTTAAAAAGCGATCACATTTCAACATCGTGCGAGGATGCCCGAGTCTCACTCGTGGAATGTGTTTTTCAGTTTTTAACCACACACACACAAACACACGCGCACACACACCTGGCAGGCAGACAGGGAAGAGATGGGCCGGCGGGGTCATCACAGAGAGAGAAACGCAGGCCATAAAAAGGATACTTTAACAATTGATCGGAGGAGCAGTGATGGGAATGGCAGCTGTAAATCAATTTTATCTCTCAGCCTTTAAAGAGTGTTTTCTAATGAGGTTAATGCCACATAATGACCGAATCCTGCCATTTAAGAGATGCCCTCAAGGTGCGCGGCAGAGATAGATGTGGGCCCCGGCGCACATTAATGCATCGTGACCCCACGCACTGTACGACGAGCCCGTGTTTAAAATACAGAGACAGAGAGAGAGAGAGAGAGAGAGAGAGAATGATGGCTGGGTTGGTGGGTTTGTACAACTGAGACAGGTTGTGAATAGCAGCATGACCCAGCACTAATGTGCTCTGAATCAGGGCTGCCCTGCGGGCCATGTTATGAAATCACACACTTCTGGTGGTGGATGGACTTCACAACCATAGACCTCACGAAATTCTTGTGTTTCAATAAGTAAAACCATGTAGAACTTTACATATTGGACCATAACTGTATGGTGTCCCTTAGAAATATTTGTATTTACAAATTTAGCATAGCCAGTGCACCGCTGGGGACCCTAAAGGCATCCAAGAAGGGTGTGTATTCGCCTGTGTGTGCAGTCCACCAATCCCTTCCTAATCTCCCATACTCCCATGGTGGATTTGTACAAGTCCGAGGTTGGCTTTGCGTATGAAAAGCCACGCCCAGATCTTTCTGTACAGGCACCCTGGCCAACCGATGTCCTCACACAGCGCTGAGAACCCCACCCCCTTAGTCCGGTCTATCCCGCCCAGCACGCATTAGCCAAGAGCAGAGCCGGGATTCAAACCCTGGATCTCGGACTCTCGGCACTGGCGTGCTTGCGGATTATCCCGCCGCACCATCTGTGATTTGGGCGCTCAGGTGGCACAGTGATAGATCTGGGGTTTGAATCTGAGCCGTCCTAATGGCCGCTTGGGCGTCCACTCAGACATGGGAACGTCGGCTATCCCTTGATAGGGCGCTTTTTATTTCTCCCAATGTAGTTACTTCCCTACCCTTACTGCACTACCATTGTGCTGTACGACGCCCAACCAGGTCGATAGCACCATTTGCATTTACATTTTTGGCATTTAGGAGACGCCTTTATCCAAAGCGACTTACAGTACCGGGACAGCATGCAGTCTGAGCAATTGAGGGTTAATGGCCTTGCTCAAGGGCCCAACAGCAGCATCATGCAGTGCTGAGGCTTGAACCAGCGACCTTCTGATTACTAGTCCAGTAATTTAACCGCTAGGCTACAACTTCACCAGTGTGATTTGAACTACTCTGAGGTCTTACTGCAGGGATAGTTACATTTACATTTTCAGCATTTAGCATTATTATTATTATAAAGAATTTTATTATTATTATTATTATTATTATTATTATTATTATTATTATTATTATTATCATTATTATTAATATTATTATTATTATTATTATTATTATTATTATATAGAATTATATTATTATTATTATTATTATACAGAATTCTATTATTATTATTATTATATAGAATTCTATTATTATTATTATTTTATTATTATTATTATTATATATAATTCTATTATTATTATTATTATTTTATTATTATTATTATTATTAGTTGTAGTAGAAATATAATTTTTTTATTTATTATTATTATTATTATTATTAGTTGTAGTAGAAATATAATTTTTTTTATTTATTATTATTATTATTATTAGTTGTAGTAGAAATAGCATTGTATTTATGATTATTATTATTATTATTATTTTTATTATTATTATTATTATTATTATTATTATTATTATTATTAGTTGTAGTAGAAATATAATTTATTTATTTATTATTATTATTATTAGTTTTTATCCAAAGCAACTCACAAAATACAATCTAAGCATTTGAGGGTTAGGGGCCTTGCTCAAGTGCCCAACAGTGGCAACCTGGCAGTGGTGGGGTTTGACCCAGCGACCTTCTGCTTACTAGTCAAGTACCTTAACACCGCTACAGTACAAGTGGGTAGTTGGTGATTAGGGTTAACGCAGGTATAAAGTGTCACCAGGTAGCCCAGAGTCCAACGGGGCTAAATCAGGGGCAAACACATTTGTGTGTACCCTTTGTTCCGTGCCACAGTTGCCCCCCCCCCCCCCCCCCCCCAGGTTCACTGCATACTTGTTTTTTGATTCATAAGCAGTAAAGTTGCATTAGCGTGCGTACATTTCGAATTTACAAGCAGAAATATGACCAGATGTTGCTTCATATTCAAATCAAGTACGAATCGGTACAATCTGCAGGCTCTAAAAAGAAGCCCACACATTTGGTCAGAATTAAGTCCTGCATAGGTCATTTCCTTTCCAAATGAGCCGGATTATCTCTCGCCGTTCAAACCGCTTTCTGTCCTCTTTAGGTAGTCGCTTTTCTTATCGGAACGCAATCGGAGTCATTAATTCGGGTTACAAATGCGTGCGAGCTTTCTCTTACACTCTCGCTCTCACACAGGTCGTGTATCTTCCTCGCCCTTCCCCTCTCAGGAGCGTCGAGGTCCCGTGTCACTTCCACAGCACCGTGTAAAAAGATGAATTTGCGCTCCGCACACAAGCTGAAATATTAAGAAAATGTACACTAAGGTCCAGAGGCTAGCATCTATCATAGGAGCCCTAAGGCTATTACTATGATCTAATTAGGTTTAATATAATACCTTATCAAAGCCCTGTCCAAAGAAGCTGTGCCCCAATTCTGAAACTACATCTACCGCGCGGATGATGAGGTAGGCTACGAGACGATTCTTTATCTCGCTCTTGGTTAAAATAGACACCTAAATTACTGCACTGTTGGTATTGGTTAATGACTAGGCATTACTCGAGGCTACTAAAGAAATATTCAGCCGTGTTTGAGCGTCATTTATTTCTGTTAGATTGACTTTGCATAATGTAGAGGACAGAAAAAACTAACCCAATTATCTGTATTATAAAGAAATATAATCATAAGTCAAACACACATTACAGTTCTGGTCTTAAGTTGTTGTTTTGTGTATTTTTTATTTTATATTACAGGTAAAAATATTATTATTATTATTATTATTATTATTATTATTGTTATTATATTTATTATTATTATTATTATTATTATATGATAGAATTTTATTATTAGTATTGTTCTTATTATTATTATTCTTATTGTTATTATATTTATTATTATTATTATTATTATTAGTTGTAGTAGAAATAGAATTTCATTATTATTTATTATTATTTATTATTATTATTATCATTAATTATTATTATTATTAGTTGTAGCAGAAATAGAATTTAATTATTATTATTATATTTATTATTTTTATTATTAGTTGTAGTAGAAATATAATTTTATTTATTATTATTATTATTTATTATTATTATTATTATTATTATCATTAATTATTATTATTATTAGTTGTAGTAGAAATATAATTTTATTATTATTATTATTATATTTATTATCATTATTATTATTAGTTGTAGTAGAAGTAGAATTTTATTATTATTATTATTATTATTATTATTATTATTATTATCATCATCATTATCATTATCATTATCATAATTATTATTATTTTTATTATTATTATTATTATTATTATTATTATTTAATTTTTAATAAGAATAAACAATCTACAAAAAAATTAAATTAACAAAATCTACCAATTCAAAATGTATAAAGTTCTATTATTTTATCTCATTTATTTTTTTTTTTAAACCATTCATCTGATCTCACACCTGCAGATTCGTTCTAACACGTATCCATTACGACCTGTAGGATTTACTGCCTGTGTACCCTTCCCCGACTCCCTGAGCCATCCTGTCCTCTCTATCTCTCCTCTCTTACTACATTTCTTCCCGCCGTAATGAATTGAGCACTAGATGGGATGATTTCGGGGGCATCAGACGGCCGGGGCTAAGCCGTGCAGCCACTGACCTATAAAGGAAGCCTTTAAGGAGCCTCATTAATCCACCTGTCCGGGAACACTATATTTATATGTGTGTCTCTCTGCGATCCGGGCCCGAGCCGGTCAAATGTAATCTGGAATTACTGCCACCCACACCCAATTCATCTCGGCGTGATTGGAGATAGGGCCGCTTGGGGTGGCGTGATCAGGAGGAGCCAGGCTACTTCACTGTGTGAAGTGAAAAAGCCGGTACTTACTTGTATTATGATAAAAACGTGCACATGATTCCGGTTAGATGAATGGAAGTGATTAGCCTTCACTTTTTCCAGAAGGCCAGATGTGATCTTGTAACAAAGCCTGTACATGTTCCATGTCCAGAGCAGAGTAATACATCACACATACAGTACAAACAGCAACACAGCTAGATTTATGCCAGTTAAAACCCAAGGTACTACAACGTCATACCAACCCCCCTCCCAACAACACTGGTCCGTTTCAAGGTTTCCTCCTGTCATTTTAAAAGAGTTTTTCCCTTCCACTGTCACCCTCGGCTTGCTCAACAGGGAATTTTGGTCTGTCGGTCCTGAATTCTGTAAAGTTGCTTTGAGACAATGTTTTGTATCGTTAGTAGTATATATATAGTATAGTATAGTTAGTAGTATACAGTATATTTAAAACCACCTCCACTTACCATATAGAAGCACTTTGCAGTTCTACAATTACTAACTGTAGTCCATCTGTTTCTCTACATGCTTTGTTAGCCCCCTTTCATCCTGTTCTTCAGTGATCAGGACCCCCACAGGACCACCACAGAGCAGGTATTATTTGGGTGGTGGGTCAGTCTCAGCACTGCACTGATTCTGACATAGTGGTGGTGTGTTAGTGTGTGTTGTGCTGGTACCTCACTGTCCCTGCTGGACCGAGATTCGTCCACCAACCAAAAATATCCAGCCAACAGCGTCCTGTGCCCACCGATGAAGGTCTAGAAGATGACCGACTCAAACAGCAGCGATAGATGAGCGATCGTCTCCGACTTTACATCTACAAGGTGGACCGACCAGGTAGGAGTGGACAGTGAGTGGACACGGTGTTTAAAAACTCCACTCATACCAGCACAACACACACTAACACGGTGTCACTGCAGTGCTGCGAATGATCCACCATCTAAATAATACCTGCTCTGTAGTGGTCCTGTGGGGGTTCCTGACCGTTGAAGAACAGCATCAAAGGGGGGTAACAAAGCATGCAGAGAAACAGATGGACTACAGTCAGTAATTGTAGAACTACAAAGTGCTCCTATATGGTGAGTGGAGCTGATAAAATGGACAGTTAGTGTATATATACTGTATATACACATATAGAGAGTTCCTGGATGTGTCCCAATGCACATTTTTCCACACATAATGAATAATTTTCAAATCATAACCTGTATAGTACGATCTTTATTTTCCACCAACATAGGGTGTGTTTAAAAAAGTATACAAATATACTGCTTATGTGCAGTCCTGGTTTTTCCATATCTGTATTAATATTGTATAAAAGGACTTTTTTGTGCTGGTTGCCAGTAGGCGTGTTCGGTCTCTGTTGACTTTTGGCATGACACTGAGACACCGCTTACGTAACGAATCCGGCGTGAACTCGACGACGGGATAAATCTTTCCTGGACGGTATGTTTTTAGCCCGCGATCACACACCAGCTTGCACACAGTCCACAAAGGTAACAGATATGTGGTATATATCCTGCTCATATATCCAGCTTCCTCTCAGGCCTCATCCACGTCCACTCCACCCCGTCACTTTTGATCCGTCCGCCTCTTGAACGGCCACTCGCACCAGACGAGAGTCTTTCTCTCTTTTTTTTTTTTTTTGCCCCCTAGCTCAGCCTCCCCCCCCCCCCTCACGTTCTCTGATTGATATGTGAAATAAGTCCCTCCACGGCAGTCTAAAGACGGTCCGTGTGTAGGGCCTGAAAGGTGGCCATTGTCAAGATGGGAGCACTTTGTCAGGAAACAATCCTGTTCCCAAGGCCCCCGAGGACACGTTAAAAAAGATACAGCCCCCATTGTGTACTTTAGGAACTTTGATTTTGCTCGTGAGGTCATTTTAATCCTGATGAATTTTTATAGTCGGCCCCGCCGCTGAATGAGGAGCACTGCTAATGCTTGATTAAAAAAAAAAAAGGGGGTGGAATAAAAAAAAAAATCAAATCCACCACCCACAGACCATCTAAACTTAAGGCGTTAAAACAGCCAATAAGAACGGAAAAGGGAAGGGAGCTTTTGTGGAGGAACACATTGGGGTGTATTTAAGTGTACAAAGGAGCTCGCCTCTATGCAGCCTGCATGGTTCCTACATAGAGCTTAAAATCGGTAGGAGTGGCGTCATCATCAGAGCTTTCTCACAAGTTCAATCCAATATACACCGACCGACATAACATTATGACCACCTCCTTTGTTTCTTCACTCACTGTCCATTTTATCAGCTCCACTTACCATATAGGAGCACTTTGTACTCCATCTATTTCTCTACATAAATTTGTAGCCTGCTTTGACCCTGTTTTTTAATGGTCAGGACCCCCACAGAGCAGGTATTATTTAGGTTGTGGATCATTCTCAGCACTGCACACTGACACTGACATGGTGGTGGTGTGTTAGTGTGTGTTGTGCTGGTATGAGTGGGGTTTTTAAATACCGTGTCCACTCACCGTCCACTCTGTTAGACACTCCTACCTAGTCGGTCCACCTTGTAGATGTAAAGTCAGAGACGAGCGCTCATCTATTGCTGCTGTTTGACTTGGTCATCTTCTAGTTCTTCATCAGTGGTCACATGATGCTGCCCACAGGGTGCTGTTGGCTGGATATTTTTGGTTGGTGGACTATTCTCAGTCCAGCAGAGACAGTGCGGTGTCTCATACCAGCACAACACACACTAACACACCACCACCATGTCAGTTTCGGACTATTAGTGCAGTGCTGAGAATGATCCAGTACCTAAATAATAAAGTTTTTAAATACCGTGTGCACTCACCGTCCACTCTATTAGACACTCCTACCTAGTTGGTCCACCTTGTAGAGCACTCATCTATTGCTGCTGTTTGACCTGGTCATCTTCTAGACCTTCGGTTGGTGGACTATTCTCAGTCCAGCAGTGACAGTGAGGTGTTTAAAAACTCCAGCAGGCACTCATACCAGCAGAACACACACTAACACACCACCACCATGCCAGTGTCAGTGTGCAGTGCCGAGAATGATCCACCACCCAAATAATACCTGCTCTGTTGTGGTCCCGTGGGGGGTCCTGACCATTGAAGAACAGGATGAAAGGCGGCTAACAAAGCATGCAGAGAAACAGATGGACTACAGTCAGTTCCTGATTGCATGTAAATCTGTCCTGTTTCTGTCTAATTTTAAGAAATTGTTCTATATTTGTTGTTCTCTCTCATAATTTAGCTAATTTTTAATGAACTGTCTTATGCTGCTCTCTTTGTTTTTATCTTAATTATTCTTGATGTTGATGTACTATTTTGATTTTGTACTATGATTTGTATGGTGTATGTACGTATTTGTTTTGATTATTTGTCTTATGTAAAGCGTCTTTGAGTATCTTGAAAAGCGCTATATAAATAAAATGTATTATTATTATTATTATTATTATTATTAGTTCTACAATTGTAGAACTACAAAGTGGAGCTGATAAAATGGACAGCGAGTGTAGAAACGAGGATGTGGTCATAATGTTATGCCTGATGGGTGTATATATATTCCGCAGCAGACCGATTCGAGAAAGGAAAAGAGAGGGAAACCCGAGAGTCGCCGGGAATTTCATGCCTCCTTCTTCCTCTCAGACTCCCTCAGACGTCGACAAAAGCCGCCTCGTCGCGGATCGCGTCCCCGTCTCCCCGGAGAGTCCCCCCTAACTTAAGGTTTACCCTCAGATTGAACTTAATCCTTTTTTAAATAGCACGGTTGAGCTGGTATTTTCAATATAGAGCTTCCTTCCTTCTTTTTTTAATCTTTTATACATTCGGACCGGTTCAGTCGTCATCGCCCGTCTGAGGCGCGTCCGACCAGTCGAACGTGTGGCAGCTGTAGACGAGAATTCAATTAAGCCACCCCTGAGGTGTGGTAATTGATCCACATGATTATTCCCCTTCTTTACCCCCCTTCTACATTTTCCTCCACCAGTTCTGTCTGATGAACACACATTCCTCTTTTTAGAGAAGTGACCTGAGAAAGTGACTCATCTGTGGTTGTTTATGCACTCGGATTTATTTGGGACGCTCGTTTTTTTAATATGTGACTGTATTCAAGTAGCTGCTTGTCATTTACAGCATTTACGATCAGCCTGTTATCAGCTCAACTTACCATATAGGAGCACTTTGTTGTTCTACAATTACTGACTGTAGTCCTCTTTCATGCTGTCCTTCAATGGTCAGGACCCCCCACAGGACCACTACAGAACAGGTATTATTTAGGTACTGGATCATTCTCAGCACTGCACACTGACACTGACATGGTGGTGGTGTGTTAGTGTGTGTTGTGCTGGTATGAGACTACCTCACTGTCACTGCTGGACTGAGAATAGTCCACCAAGCAAAAATATCCAGCCAACAGCATCTCTGTGGGCAGCATCATGTGACCACTGATGAAGAACTAGAAGATGACCAAGTCCAACAGCAGCAATAGATGAGCGATCGTCTCTGACTTCATGGTATTTAAAAACTCCACTCATACCAGCACAACACACACTAACACTCCACCACCATGTCAGTGTCACTGCAGTGCTGAGAGTGATCCACCACCTGCTCTGTGGTGGTCCTGTGGGGGTCCTGACCATTGAAGAATAGAGTGAAAGCAGGTTAAAAAGGTATGTAGAGAAACAGATGGACTACAGTGAGTAATTGTAGAAGTGGTGTGTTAGTGTGTGTTGTGCTGGTATGAGTGGATCAGACACAGCAGCGCTGCTGGACTTTTTAAATACCCTGTCCACTCACTGTCCACTCTATTAGACACAAAGGTTGCCGGTTTAAGCCCCACCATCACCAAGCTGGAATCCTTTCATCATTCTCCTTTTGCATGTCTGTAATGGACCTAGCTAGTCTACCAACAGAGGAGCTGAAGGTTCAGTGTCATCCACTTTACCTGCATCCAAGTTGGTGTGGTAGCAACCTCACGATGAATAACTATACAAATTAATAACTCTGGCATGATGACAGTTACGTATTATCAACATCTTTGACTCTGTAGGGATTATCTTACTTAGCCCCCTATGGTACACCAGATCTACAGTTTCCTTCCTTCCTTTCATTTTTATCATCGCTTTATCCCGGTCAGGGTTGAGAAGGTCCTGGGTTCCATCCCCAGGTGGGGCGGTCCGGGTCCTTTCTGTGTGGGGTCTGCATGTTCTCCCTGTGTCCGCGTGGGTTTCCTCCGGGTTCTCCGGTGAATTGAAGACACTGAATTGTCCATCAGGTATGGTTCAAATGGGAAACGCTGGGCACAAGTCAGGAATACTGTAGACAGTGTGTGTGTGTGTGTGTGTGTGTGTGTGTCATGGACAATTTTCTATCTCCAGCTCACCTCACTTGCATGTCGTTGGACTGTGGGAGGACGCGGGGAGAACATGCAGACTTCACACAGTTCTTGTTGTAAGGTGACAGTGCTACCCACCGAGCCACTGTGCCGCCCTGTGTGTGTGTGTTAGAGAGAGAGAGATTTACATTTACATTTTTTTGCAGAGTGACTCACAGTACTGTGACAGTATACGGTCTAAGAAGGTTAAGGGCCTTTCTTAAGGGCCCAACAGTGACAACCTGGCAGTGGTGGGGCTTGAACCAGCAACCTTTTGATTACTAGTCCTGTACATTAACCACTAGACTACAACTACACAACTTCCCCTATTATTAGAGAGAGTGAGTGTGTGCCCTGTGTTGGACTGGTGACCTGTCCAGGGTGTTTCCTACCCTTCACCTAGAACTGCCCCTTATTAGAGAGACTGAGTGTGTGCCCTGTGTTGGACTGGCGACCTGTCCAGGGTGTTTCCTACCCTTCACCTAGAACTGCCCCTTATTAGAGAGACTGAGTGTGTGCCCTGTGTTGGACTGGCGACCTGTCCAGGGTGTTTCCTACCCATCACCTAGAACTGCCCCTTATTAGAGAGACTGAGTGTTTGCCCTGTGTTGGACTGGCGACCTGTCCAGGGTGTTTCCTACCCATCACCTAGAACTGCCCCTTATTAGAGAGACTGAGTGTTTGCCCTGTGTTGGACTGGCGACCTGTCCAGGGTGTTTCCTACCCTTCACCTAGAACTGCCCCTTTATTAGAGAGTGAGTGTTTGCCCTGTGTTGGACTGGCGACCTGTCCAGGGTGTTTCCTACCCTTCACCTAGAACTACCTCTTTATTAGAGAGAGTGAGTGTTTGCCCTGTGTTGGACTGGCGACCTGTCCAGGGTGTTTCCTACCCTTCACCTAGAACTACCTCTTTATTAGAGAGAGTGAGTGTTTGCCCTGTGATGGACTGGCGACCCGTCCAGGGTGTTTCCTACCCTTCACCTAGAACTACCTCTTTATTACAGAGACTGAGTGTTTGCCCTGTGTTGGACTGGAGCCCTGTCCAGGGTGTTTCCTACCCTTCACCTAGAACTACCTCTTTATTAGAGAGACTTAGTGTTTGCTCTGTGATGGACTGGTGACCCATCCAGGGTGTTTTCTACCCTTCACCTAGAACAAGTGTAAGTAAGATAAATACAATAAAAATTTAAAAGACGAATAAATAACAAAAAGACGATAAATATCCAAAATTTTTGCGAGTGGGGTTTGTAATGAGTCTGTAACTATGGTGATATCACGTCATCACGTCCTCGCGTCATCACTCGACGTTGGTAAGATGGCGGATGTAGTACGGAGCGGTGTTGTGTGCATACTGCACACTTCTGTACTAAAAAAGTATGTACTTCTTTACCGGCCGAGTAGTGCATACTTCCTCCAATGTAGTACGTACTCTGTAAGTATGCGATTCCGGACGCGGCTTTAGTGTGTGCCCTGCGATGAACTGGCGACCTGTCCAGGGTGTTTCCTACCATTGCCCAGTGATTCGCACCTACCACCTATCCCTGACCAGGATAAAGCGGTTGTAAAGCTGACAATGAATGAATGAATGAATGAATGAACACAAAAGACAGCGAGACAGAGGCAAACCAGACAAGCGCACAATATGCTGCGTTACATTAAACATCCTTAACTGGCCGTAAGGTAAAAGGGCAGAGCAAAGAAATACTTGCTATTTAATTACTGTCAGCTGTACTCGGTGTGCTCAGTGCCTTTCTCTCCTAAAAAAAATCGTATTCACTTAGTATGTAGGTCACATTACAGTGGTGTTGGGTTATTGGACATGGGCTTAGATAACTGTTTGTCGAGTATTAAATGCTTTCGCTGCCTCAGCACACTTTTTTTCAAACTGGTATTCTTCACACAGCTGCGCTACTGAAAGGAGGCAACGCGGCAGCAAAAATTATGTCACCCCCTAAAGCCCTCTTCCAGATTCGGAGCCACCCATCGGGCCCTGTTAAAAAAGCCTGCGCAGTATTTATAAGAAAAGGGAGAGAAGTTTAGGTTTAAAGCCAGATAAAGAGGGTTAGCAGATGGACCTGGGAGGACGAAAGAAAAAAAGACACCGTGATACTTTACCGCAAACTCAATGACCTGCTCGACTTAGCGGCGCAGACAAATCGCTGCTTTCTTTCCCCTTATCTGTGTTTACTTAGCACGACCTTGCAAGCGCCTAATACGACCCGTTCTCACAACGCCCGGCGTCCGACCGAACCGTAGCGCCACCAGTAGTACCAAGACCCTGCCAGCGCACAGCTGCTCGGCCCTGCCCATCCACCGAGCTCTGTGCCTCGCTCTTTCTTCCCTGGGAATTGAGAAGGCCAGATGGTGATTGATTTTTCGAGTGCTGACATCCCTGCTTGAGAAGGGATGCTCCCTCTGTGTTGCCTTTGTGCAGAGGAAGTCAGGCACACTAACATCGTGATGCGATGAGCCGCGCCGGAGCGCCAGCGCCCGCCAACAACCCCGATTGATTGACATATCACGGACTCGCGCCACGATGGCGTCGTAAGGCTGGCGAAACAAACAAAACCAAGATCTCGTACAGGGGCTTGAACAAGAGTGTGCACCCCATAATAATTTTTTAATATAGTTGATTGTCACAACTTGGGATTTGTATCAATTGAACTGGAAACTTAGGTATGCTATTTGGTTGAGCCGTGATTTTTGGCTGAGAGGGTTAAGGGCCTTGCTCAAGGCTCCAACAGTGGCTGCATGGCAGAGCTGGGATTCAAACTCTAGTCTTTCAATTGGTAGCCCAAAGCTCTACCTACTGTCTACACTGTCCCTATTAGGCTAGGGTTAGGGTGTTACCTGAGGCAGTGGTGTACAACACTTGTAAGACATGATTGGCTGTGTCTGATGGGGGTGGGAGGCTAAACAGCCTAGCCATTGGGAAGTGCAGGGTCTTGCTCAAGGGTCCAACAGTGGCTGCATGGCAGAGCTGGGATTCAAACTCCAGCCTTTCAATTGATTGCCCAAAGCTCCACCCACTGGGCTACCACTGTCCCTATTAGGTTAGGGTTAGGGTGTTACCTGAGGCACTGGTGTACAGCACTTGTGAGGTTTCGGGCAGTCAAGCTTCTATACAGACATGATTGGCTGTGTCTGAAGGGGGCGGGAGGCTGAACTGCATAGCCATCGGGAGGTGCACTTAAGGGTCTTGCTCAAGCTCAAACTATTTACATTTTCTGCATTTAGCAGACGCTGTTATCCAAAGCGAAAACAGTACCGTGACAGTATATTGTCTAAGCAATTGAGGGTTAAGGGCCTTGCTCAAGGGCCCAACAGTGGCAACCTGGCAGTGGTGAGGCTTGAACCAGTGACCTTTTGATTACTAGTCCAGTACCTTAACCACTAGGCTACAGCTGTCCAGGGTTAGGGTTAGGGTTAGGGTTAGGGTTATGGTTAGGGTTAGGGTAAGGGTAAGGCTTTCAATTGATAGCTCAAAGCTCTACATACTAGTCTACCACTGACCCTATTAGGTTAGGGTGTCACCTGAGGTGGTGGTGGCTTCTAAACAGACATGATTGGCTGTGTCTGAAGGGGGTGGGCGGCTGAACAGCCTAGCCATAGGGTCCCGGATAAAATAAGGACAAACAATAGCACCTGAAATCAATACATCAATTCATAAAGGACAGCCTGACCTATGCCGTGCGGTTGTAGTTTCACATTTTCTACACTGTTTTATAACAGACTGATCTAAGCCTTAGCACATCTGAGGAAAACAAAGGCACCCAAAACACCAAAAGTAAGTCCAGTAAGTGTTTTCCGGCGGAACGCATTTTGCAGCGGCGCTAGCGACTCAACCGCGCAGCTCAAATGATGTCATTCGCTAACTAGCCATTCTCAGGCCATTGCCTCTGTTTGCGTGACTAAATACATACAATTAAGGGCCCGGCACTTCTCAATCTCTATGAACTCATTGTTAGCTCGGGTTCAAGTGCACAGATAATGGGGGCCGGGGGAAAACATGCGTATCATCCCGGTGCCGCACACACACACACACACACACACACACACACACACAGGGCTGGTGGGTAAAAAGAAATGTCTCATTATCTGTCGTTCACCCAACAGCTCTTTCTCTTTCTCTCTATCTCTATCTCACAATATCTCACTCTCTCTCTCTCTTTCACTTGCCCTCTTGTTTTCCGAGGGCAGTCCATTTTCACCGAGGTATGACGTAGCGTTAATGCGACCACACTCGCTCTCTCCGTCTCTCTCTCCCTCTCTCATTCATTAATTCTCCAGTTAAATGCATCATTAGTCATTTAGGGTGGTGTGAAAGTGGCTGGACAGTGGACAAGAAGACCCAAATTTGCAACTTGATGAGGAAAAATAAAAGCCTCATAGATGGACGATAATGAAAGTAATCAAGCCTAAATACGGACGCGTCGCGAAACCGTTCCGAGCTAATTCGCCGCTTATTATATCCCACCAGATAAAACCCTCGTAGAGTCCTCGTATCGCCCCGCGTCGCGATAGGCCCGAGCGTCCGTCTCTGTATCCGCATAATCCGAAAGGTCACTTTTTTTTTTTCACCTTGACGGACATCCCAAAAACATTGCAAAAACTAATTTCAGGGAGGTACCCCCGGACCCGGACCCGGACCTCGACCCCGACCCCCCCAAGCACCAAAAAATAAATGCCTCTCGCACACACCAAAGGATATGGGTGATAACAGAACTTTTAGGAGCTTCTAACTGTTCGCGTTACAAACACATTATTGTGTACTACATAGTGCACTAGATAGTGTAAAACATAATAGATTTATGTTCCCTACATAGTGCACTAGATTGTATATTAGAAAAGAATTTATGTTCCTTACTTAGTGCACTAGATAGTGTACTAGATAATAGACTTATGTTTCTTACATAATGCTTTAGGTAGCGTATTAGTTAACAGATTTAGGTTCCCTACATAGTGCACTAGATAGTATTTTAGATATGAATTTATGTTCCCTATGTAGTGCACTAGATTGTATGTCAGATCACGGATTTATGTTCCCTACATAGTGCACTAGATAGTGTATTAGATAACACATTCATGTTCACTACATAGTGCACTAGATTGTATATTAGAAAATAATTTATGTTCCCTACATAGTGCATTAGATTGTATATCAGATAACGGATTCATGTTCCCTACTTAGTGCACTTGACAGTATATTAGACAATTGATTTATGTTCCCTACACAGTGCACTAGATTGTGTATTAGATAACGCATTCATGTTCACTACATAGTGCACTAGATAGTGTATTAGATAACACATTCATGTTCACTACATAGTGCACTAGAAAGTATAACTAGATGATGATTTGTGTTCCTTACATAGTGCACTAGATAGTGTATTACATAATTAATTATGTTCCCTACATAGTGCACTAGATTGTATATCAGATAACGGATTTATGTTCCCTACACAGTGCGCTAGATTGTATATCAGATAACGGATTTATGTTTCCTACATAGTGCATTAGACAGTATATTAGACAATTGATTTATGTTCCCTACACAGTGCACTAGATTGTATATCAGATAACGGATTTAATACGCGATCGGGAATAAAGTCTGTGTCGCCTGCGTGCGCGTTTGTGTCGCTCTCGGCCGCTCGTTCTAGATTCCGGGAGATTTTATCAGACTCGCGGGCATCAGGGAGCCACTACGTATACGCGGGAGACTCCCGGAACTTTGGGACACTTGGGATGTCTGCCTCGATACCCCGTAATCACGGGTGCCATCACAGACAATTTTTCATCCCTCCAGATCCTCCCGTGCAAGGTATACAGGGAAGCGTGTTCCGCTCTCACCTGCGCGCTCCGGCGGCGTGTACGAGGGGGCGCGCTAGCGGGCGGAACGGCGAGCCGGAGGTAAATTGATCTTATTTTGCGGAGCGTCAACACGTGTAAAGGGGTGCACGGCTCATTACTCCGCCCCGATGCCTGCTGCAGATACTCTGATGGATGAGGAGCGGGGACTTTTACCCTGACCAGCCCTCTCTGCTTCTCTCCCTCCCTCCCTACTGGACCTCTGTTTATTTATTATGTGTGTGTGTTGTCCATATATAGCACTGACCAGAGCGACTTACATACAGTATGTGATTCTTACTATAGTATACACTTACTATACTTACTTTTACTGTTTTGGTGCCTTTGTCTTCCTCAGATGTGGACAGAAGTGCTTGGTATTCAAGCTGTATGTGTGCTAAAGATTTATTATATTATAAAACAGTGGAGAAAATTTGAAACTACAACCACACGCCTTAGGTCAGGCTGTTTTTCTACACTACTGTAAACTGCACTAATAACATAATACATTAAAGCAACTATTAGTCTTATTAGGACGCTAAAGTGGCGCAGTGGTGAGACCCTAAAGCCCCATCCGAATTTGGAGCCACCCGTCAGGAGGACGTGAAACATTTTATGGTAAAAACAGTGGAGAAAATGTGAAACTACAACCACACAACATAGATCAGGCTGTTTTTCTACACTACTGTAAACTGCACTAATAACATAATACATTAAAGCAACTATTAGTCTTATTAGGACGCTAAAGTGGCACAGTGGTGAGACCCTAAAGCCCCATCCGAATTTGGAGCCACCCGTCAGGAGGACGTGAAACATTTTATGGTAAAAACAGTGGAGAAAATGTGAAACTACAACCACACAACATAGATCAGGCTGTTTTTCTACACTACTGTAAACTGCACTAATAACATAATACATTAAAGCGACTATTAGAAGTCATATTATGACGCTAAAGTGGAGCAGTGGTGAGACCCTCAAGTCCCATCCGAATTCGGAGCCACCCGTCAGGAGGACGTGATACTTCACGGTAAAAACAGTGGAGAAAATGTGAAACTACAACCACACGCCATAGGTCAGGCTGTTTTTCTACACTACTGTAAACTGCACTAATAACATAATACATAATACATAAACGACCATTAGAAGTCATTTTTATGATGACCTTGAGCTCTCGAGTTTGACAGTGGGCGAGTCGAAGGCGACTCCACGGAGACGTGGAATAATGGATAGAAGTGCGGGACTCTCTACATGTGATCCTGCTCTCTGTTCGAACCTACCTAACGCAGGTGAGAAGAAGCGGTTGGCTGTTACGCACGTGTCGGAGTGGGCGTGTGTTTGGTACGGCGCTCCTTGGTCAGGGTCGGGGTCTGCAGCAGGAGAGGAGATACAGCTGGGCAATTTAAAAAGGGAAAATGAATTATTTAAATAATTAGAGATGCAAGATTCTATACAGACATGATTGGCTGTGTCTGAAGGGGGTGGGAGGCCGAACGGCCTAGCCATTGGGAGGTGCACCTAAGGGTCTTGCTCAACTGATATCCCAAAGCTCCATCTACTAGGCTCCCACTGTCCCTATTAGGTTAGGGTTAGGGTGTTACCTGAGGTGCTGGTGTACAGCACTTGTGAGGTTTCAGGCGGTCAGGCTTCTATACAGACATGATTGGCTGTGTCTGAAGGGGGTGGGAGGCTGAACAGCCTAGCCATCGGGTCCCAAGCCCGGATAAAATAAGGAGCCTTGTCTTATGAATCAGGTACGCAGAGCACAAACAATAGCACCCGAATTTAATACATCGATTTATAAAGGACAGCCTGACCTATGCCGTGCGGTTGTAGTTTCACATTTTCTCCATTTAAAAAGGGAAAATGAATGAACTGAATAATTATAGATGCGGTAAATAACGGTGCAGTAAATAATGCTATCGTTAGAGTGGGTACTGTTTGTACAGGGTTGCCAGATTGGGAATTTCCGTTGCTTGGATCGTATTTGGTCAAAATTCTAAGCAGCTTGGGATAAAAATCCCACTCTGTGGGCTCATCTGGGGGGTAGGTGGATTGGCTACTCCAAATGTGGCCCACATTGCAAGTGAGTTTGATGTGAACCTGAGTGACCCTGAGATAGAACTTAAATCCTATCAAGGACCCTGACTTAAATTATTATAACATTTTTATACCGGATTGTTTCGATGCTCCAGATTTGAGCTAAATGGGCGTGTGTTCGGTACGGCCGTCATCGCTCAGGGTCGGGGTCAGCAGCAGTAGAGAAGCAGTTGTTGGAGTGGGTACTGTTCGTACAGGGTTGCCAGATTGAGAATTTCCATTGCTCGGATCGTATCTGGTCAAAATTCCAAGCAGCTCGGGATGACAATCCAACTCTGTGGGCTCATTGTGAGTAAGTTTGATGAAAAACTGAGTGATACCCTGAGATGGATCACTACAATAGACAGATTTTTATATCGAATTGCTTTGATTCTCCACATTTTATCTAAATAATAACACACACACACGCCCCTAAGACGTAGTTAATTGTTGTTGACTACCGACTCACACTTGATGTTGACTCAATTAGCACGGTCCTTTATGCATTACGTGTTATTGTCACTTACAGTAAACAATCTTTTACTTCTATTTTTAACAAGAATGGTGTGATCCCGTCTGCTGAGTAGAATCGGAATACAAATCATCGACACACACAAGCACACACACAAGCTCGGACTCGGGAACTGAAAGTGGGGATCTAGGGAGGCTCAGGTCTGGTACTCATTAAACACAGACCACACCGGGAGGCCCGCGGCAGCACCGATGTTTGATGCCCGTGTGCCGCAGGCTTTGCGGTTGGGACCTCGCTAACCTCGGGTCAAACCTGAATTTTCACCTGCCGCGAACACCCGCCCATGCGCTCCGCGTCGGCAGTCAGACGGCTAATTGGTTACAGATCGCTCCTTAACCCTAGGGTTACACCCCCCCAGTCTTATGGGAAATGGAGTGCGGTTTACCACGCGGCCGGGAGGGGAAAGGTCGCCAGCGTTGCAACACCAGGGTGCTTCCTAGCTGTGGAAACTATATATGGAAAATACATACACAATCGTTAATCGTCACGTTAACACTCGTTCCTTCGCACAATCCTAGAAAGAAAGCAGCGAATGCTCTCCCTTCAAAGCATCTGGTGTTCCTCTTTTCTTTTCTCTCGCACAACAGCCGAGAGTAGGACTTTAAGAAAGCCGCTTCCAAAAGTGTCCATCTGGATCCTGCTTTAGACATTAACCTTCGCTTTATAATACAAACACAAAGCCTGGCGGAGACACGTCGCGTGCCTTACAACACGCCAAACTCCCCGCGACGCTTTGTTGCTATGGCATGTCACACCCTTTCCTTTCTCTCGTTCTCACTCTCGCCCTCTCGCGCTCGTCACCTCCTCTGTTCTCATGTCGCTCCGGTGTCAGGTTCTTCAGTTGGGTCGGTGCCATACCTCTTTTTCGGTACGGGATCGGCATCACGAGACGCAGTCGAAACCGGAATGCAGTCCTTATACGTCGGTGGTGATGGCTCGCCTCAGAGCGAGAAGGTCCCGGGTTCGATTCCTTTCTGCGTGGGTTTCCTCCGGGAGCTCCGGTTTCCTCCCACAGTCCAAAGACGTGCGCTCAGGTTAATTGCAGACGCTGTAGAGAGATTGCCCTATAGGGTAATCTCCCGTCCAGGGAGCCCCGTCCAGGGTGTTAC